>NC_090736.1:111634594-111674594 GCF_036898095.1 Palaemon carinicauda
AATCAATTCATCTTCATGAGTCAAGAACTCAATTTTCTTATTTTGATTACTAATTTTAAGACGATTGGACATTCCTAAACCTAAACTTGCAACACACCCAAAGATGTTTAATGCAGCATAAATAAACGGATTTCGTCTTTCTTTATGTTCGTGTCCTAAAGTCCACATCAAAAGGTCATAAGCCAAAGATCCTGTCTCGTAAGTCTTATTTTTGAAGTCATCAGATAGCATATCTGCAACTTTTAATGTCGATCCAAGCAAACTTTCTGTAGTCAAATTAAAATGTCTTCTATGCAACTCATCCAATGAGGCAGAAAACCTTGAAATGGCGGTTCTTAAGCTAGTGATATCATTCTCTTGAAGAAAACTTGCTTACATAATCACTTCTACAAATACGTTGGTTGACGTAATAAAAACGTCTTCTTGTCTTTCAACTATAGTGCCATATTTAAAATTTATACTTTTAGTTTTAGAGCTCATCCCACACGAGAAAAATGTCTGAGCGAACAATATCACTCCCAACAACAAAAAATTCATCTTGGAAACCTGTAACGAGAAAAATATATGTAATTACTCCTGTATTAAAAAGAAACCTTTTAATCACATAAAATAAAAAAAAAAATTTCCCTCTCTTCTCTTCCTCTCTTTTCTTTTTAATTTCTTATGTGAGCCAATGGTACTATTCTATCATCCGTGGGTTGGGATACGTTTTGAACTCTAAACCTATTGGCTGTTAATGTTTCCAAAATGTTAAATGGGCCTTCAAACTTAGGTGTTAGTTTATAATTGAGCCCTTTTCGTACATTGATTTGAATATATACGTTATCACCCACGGCATATGTTTTAGTTGGTTTCGCTGTTTTATCATGATTCCTTTTCATTATGATTTGTGATTCTTCTAAATTCTTTCGAAGGATATCATATCGACTTATACTTGCATTTATACATTCTTTTAAAGGATTTGATAGAGTAGTTGTAGGCGTTAATACATGGAAAGGCGTTCTAACTGGGGTACCATACAATGCTTCATGCAGTGACATTTTAATTGATATATGATATGAATGATTCAGAGTACTCAGTGCCGCCGGTATTGCAATATCCCAGTTGGGGTCTGATCTCCCTAGTGTTACTCTGAATATATTTAATATCTTCCTATTTGCTCTCTCCACTAGCCCATTCGACTCTGGGTGATATATCATGGTATTTATTTTCTTTATGCTGAGGAATTCACACAATGAGGTAAGAAAGTGGTTATTAAATTCACCACCCGAGTCTTAGATTATCATGTGTGGAATTCCATGTTTACAAATGTAACACTCGTAAAACTTCCTAGCGCATTCAATCGCAGTTTTAGTTTTAAGCGTTATTACTTCTGTATATCGAGTTAAAGCATCTATAATTACTAAGAGGTGCTTATTTCCTCTGTCTGACTCGTAAAATCCTGTTAACAAATCTAAATGTATTCTTTCAAAGGGTTGATTGGGCACAGGATAAGCTCCTAAGCTGACAGGTGTTTTCGTATGCCCTTTTGTTTTCCTGACGTGTGCGACAATTAGCTATGTGTCTTTTTATATCTGTAAGCATCGTATGCCAATAAAACAATGATTTGGCTTTTTGTGACATTAATGAGAACCCAGGGTGTCCATGTAATGGATTTGAATGCAACCAATTCAGGACAGTGGAAATAAGTGAGATTGGTACTACTACCTGGTCGTTAGTTACATGTGGTGTATTACGGGTTTTCCTTGTCACAGTCCTACACAGAATATTATCTTTTATTATATAATTCTGCTGCTTATACTTTATATATTCCTCTTCCTTATGATTGCTTTACAAAGCATGTATAATTGTTTCTATTTTCTGATCTTTTCTTTGCTCAGTCTGTAACAATTCAGCGCTCCAGCCTAAATCTTCTTGTTCAGATATTGTTTTTACAATAGGCATGGATGTTGATATATCTATTAATTCAGCTAAAGGCTCCGTACAAGATGACACGGAGTTGCGTGATAATGCATCCGCAATGATATTTGCTTTCCCAGGTAAATACCCGATTCTTGCGCCAAAATCTTGAATGATCAAATGCCACCGAGTTCGTTTAGGGCTGTGGTTGAAGCCTTTAAAGAACTCTGTTAGTGGTTTATGGTCAGTAAGAACCTTAACGGGATAACCGTAAATTATGAACTTAAAAGGCACTAGTGAATTAACAATAGCTATCCCTTCCTTGTCTATTACTGCATACTTACTTTCGGAAGTTCTCAATTTTCGAGAATAGAAAGCTATCGGGAAAAATTGTTTATCATATTGCTGAAGCAATACCCCTCCTACTCCTAAGTCTGAGGCGTCTGTTGCAAAGAAGAATTCCTTACCGAAGTCAGGAAATTTTAAGATAGGAGAACTACACAGTTCATCTTTCAAAGTATTATACGCCTGTTGATGTTGCTCAGACCATATGAAATCTACGCCCTTCTTCGTAAGAACAGTTAAAAGAGCGGCTATCATTGGATAGTTGCGTATCAAACGCCTGTAATATCCACTACAACCCAGAAATTGCTGTATTCCCTTGACATTAGTAGGTATGGGAAAATTACGTATAGCCGACACCTTATCATGGACTACTTTAAGACCTTGGCTTGACACCATGAAACTCAAATATATTAATTCTGTTTTGAAAAATTCACACTTACTAATCTTTACCCTTAAGTTATGTTGTCTTAATCTCTGTAGTACTAGTTCTAACTTACGTAGATGTTCTTCTAAGGTGTTGGAAAAGATTACAAGATCATCCATATAGGCATGCAATATATCCCCTAACAAGTCTCCAAACACTATGTTAATCATTCTTGTAAATGTTATAGGAGCACAACGTAAACCAAAAGGCATCCGTAAAAATTCATAATGTCCCCTGGCTGTGCTGAAGGCTGTGTATGGAATACTATTTTCTTCTAATGATATCTGGTGAAAGCCTTTAAGTAAGTCCAAACTGGTAAAATATTTATTTTGTCCTAACAAAGACAAAATATCGTCAGTACATGGCACTGGGAATCCATCAGGGATCGTCTCCTCGTTTAGACGACGAAAGTCGACGCAGATACGCCATGTTCGATCTTTTTTCGGTACAACTATTAAAGGAAAATTATAAGGGCTGTTTGATTTCCTAATGACTCCTTCTTCTAGCATTTTACCTACTTCATCGTTTATTTCATTCTGGAATTTCATAGGGAGTCTGTACGAGGGTACATAGATAATTTTCTGCTTGTCCTTTAACCTTATTTGATGCTCGATCACATCTGTTTTTCCTAAGGATCCATCCGTAGTGGAAAAAACATCATGATATTTAGTTAAAAGTCCAAAAATTTTCTGCTGAATTTCTTCGTCCTGGATGTCCTTATTGATTTTATTTTTAATAGATCGCAAAAGGGATTCATCCGCAACTGATTGAGAGTGATTGATTTCAGCAACGGTAAGAATACGATGTTTATAAACTTCTACATCCAAGATATGTTGATTTTTGTGAATTACTAAAGTGATATTTAAATGATTACGGACTTCAATATTACATTGTTGATGTGAGCCTACTGTATAAATAGCTTGTGTGACAGACAATCCGTTAGTTTTCAAAGTATCGGAAAGGATTAGTATTTAAGATCCCGGTAATGTTTTCTTTATTTGCACTATTAAATTCGAAGGTACGTTTGGATCGATAGATTGCGTGCAAGATGATATTACGGGTGAACGAGAATTCTGCTGGGTCGCGTATATTATTTCTTTATTAGTGAGACAAGTTATTGGTTCTTCAACGTACGTTACGGTTACATTTGTCGTCTCCTTTTTATCCAAAACTGATTTTAAGGTATTAGATGACAGGGGCTAAGATAATGTTTTGATTTCGCATAGATGGGTATCCTATAATTACAGCTGGATACATATTAATGTTTTTTACAACAACAAATTTATCGGCAAACGTGCATTTACCGACTTTGAACTGAACATGAGTTATGCCTATGACATTTATTTCATTATTTCCAATACCCGAAAGTCTAATTCCGGATTTTTCAATCAGAAACTTCGAAAACAACAAATGATGTGTCTTCAAATCCATGATATTACGTGGACTACCAGAGTAAAAAAATAACGTAATGGAATTGTGTTCTAAATTTACAGCATATAAGGTTGGCCGTAACTCTTTTTGGCTTAATATTGTATGAATTTGTTGCAAATCTAAGGGAGCATGCACTGATTTACTTAATTCGGCCGTATGTTTCATAGAAAAATCTATTGTCTCACAATTATCTGATAAAACATTAAATTTATTTTTCAATACCATTGATGTTGACATGAATGACCTTGACCCAACATCACTCTCTTCCCCTCTGGAGTTAACTATGTGGTATTTGCTTTGCTCTGCACATTCTGAAAATTAGTCTGACCTTGCGAGGTCTGGTTTGACGACCCAGGCTCAGCGATATTTGAAGAAGTGTTTGTTTGTTTTAGACTCTGAACTGCATTGACATTTGGTTGTTTCTTCTTATTGTTAAAATGAGGATTTTTCTTTTTATTTCCATATGGAACTGACTGTGGAATTGACTGTGTATTTCTGGGATTCTGTTGTGTCTTATGCAAGTAACATTGGCTATATGAATGAGTTGCACTGTTATGAATCGAGCAGAATTTCATTTTGCAGTCCGCGCTTAAGTGACCTTGACGTTTGCAATTATAACACGTCATTCCCGCTACTTGACTACTAACTACGTTCACTGTTTGTGGCTTTGTTTCATTCTTTGCAAAAACTTGAGTTAACACGGGATCGAGATCTGGACACTTGGACATGTGTTTCTTTATCTGTTTATATACATCCAATTCCGTACTTGCAGGCGTTAACTTCTTATCAAAACACCGCACTAAAGCTTCAGGCAACATAAGTGTCATGCAAGTTAAATACATTAATCGTAAAAAATCTTTCACGGAGATGTTATCGCTAGTAACCCAAGTGGTATGACCTAAAATGTCCTGATATTCATTAAGCCTATCAGCTATGAGAGCTGCTCTCTCAATAACATTAAGCCGATTCAAAGTGGCTTGATTAAGTGTATTTCGTAACGTTAATACTACATCCAAGGCTTCCTCGCCCCCATAGACCGCGCGTAACCTAACTTTGAAATCATCCCAGGTAACTGCTTCCTGAAATGAAACACCTCTTAAATACGCACTCGCATCCCCCTTAGAAAAATCTATAAAACTTTTAGCTTCTTGTAATTGTACAAAAGGGTCTACGATTTGTTTGGCATTTAAATGGGCATCGACGGATAAAATCCATGACTCCACATTTTGTGGCAAGAACCCGTTGACCCGACCCTGAAAAGGAAGGATTGCTGACCTGGCATTTACAAGCGTCACAATTGGAGGAGGATTAGTCTGGCCTACGCCACTAGGTCCAGGGGTAGGGCTCACAGGGGGAGTCATGACTGCTGTATTTCTTTTCCTATCTCTTTGACCCCTTGCAATTCTATCAAAATATCTATATGAGTACAGACATCCACTGCGTAAACGCATATGTATAACAAAATTCCCCAAACAATGTTACTATTCCTAAAACATTTCCCGAGAATTTCTGAAAGAAAAAGGAATTAGCACAAAGAGAGAAAAATTCTAGATGAGAATTCGGAGTTGAACACAGTTTCCTTTAATGAACGGAAACAAAAGATTTGCAATTCACTCACCCCAGTAATAATCGACTGACGACTCGTGATAACTACACTTCACTGCCCAAACTGGAATGAATTCAAAAATTTGTACTTAGCTTATATATGGGTCTGTGTGATGTCGACACATCCTCTCTCTCTCTCTTGATGTTTTGTTAGCGATGTATCGTTGGAGTTTCTTGTTGAATGTAGTGCTTCCTGGGTATGTTTTGCAAACGTTGAACGCCAGTCCTTGGGTTTCCTAGGATGTTGATTGAAGATCAAGTTCATCGGTTTGTATTCATAACATTCATTAATGTTAACTATTTCGATGGACTATATTACTTAGTCAAAATTGTAGATTCATGTAGATAATGTTGAGTTCTTGAAGATCTTTCTCTGGTTTTACAGCTTTTATTTTGAATTCTTGAAGATCTTTCTCGGGTTTTACAGCTTTTATTTTGAAGTCTTGAAGATCTTTCTCTAATTCTTAGAGTTTAACTGCTGCCACCATTTATTAGTGTGCTACTTTTATAAGCACACATTGAGTATGTGTTGTTTAAGATGTGAAAAGCTGGATAACGAAGTACATCTTATTAGCTTTAAAAGTATTTATTTGTTAAAAACACCAGAGTTAAACATCTCCATCACTGGAGGGAGCTGGTTTGGTCAGATGACCAATTCTGGTGAAGTATAGATATGAACTGACTAAATTATCGATATCACAGATATCGTATGCTTAGTTGACATAGCAGTTTTGTCACAATCTCGGAAGACACCTGCATCCGGTGACGTCACAAACTTTCACACGCTGATGCATTGGTGTTGATGTTTAAGAAAAATGTTACATTGTTGAGGCTGCATTGTGCGTCCTGTTTATGATTTGAATGACTACAGCAATTCCCACGGCTAGCATCTTCATCTAAAATGACATGTTACATCATGTGTTTTAAACATGTAATATTAATTATTACATATATATATATATATATATATATATATATATATATATATATATATATATATATATATATATATATATATATATATATATATATATAAAGATAGATACCCATTTATATATATATATATATATATATATATATATATATATATATATATATATATATATATATATATATATATATATATAGATAGATAGATAGATACCCATTTATATATATATATATATAAATATATATATATATATATATATATATATATATATATATATATATATATATATATATATATATATATATATATATATATATAAAGAGAGAGAGACAGAGAGAGAGAGAGAGAGAGAGAGAGAGAGAGAGAGAGAGAGAGAGAGATACACACAAACACATATTTATACATGTATATATATATATATATATATATATATATATATATATATATATATATATATATATATATATATATATATATATATATATATATATATACATATATATATATATATATATATATATATATATATATATATATATATATATATATAAATATATATATATATATATATATATATATATATATATATATATATATATATATATATATATATATATATATATATATATATATATTTAAATATATATGAAATTGGTCTAGTATAGAGTAAATAAATTTTCATATATTTCATTTGTATGTAAATTATATGAAACTTTCAATGCTCATTTAATTGTATATTTAATTCAAGATGGAGTATGTACATTTACATTATTTTTAAGATATATTATTTTATTCCACGTATTTTGTTACGAAGTCCTTTGTAATATCATCTAGGTATGTTGTATGACCCCAACAAAGTTTGAACACAAGGGCTTATGCAGTTTTTATATTTGCTCGTGGTTAGAATATGTGAGAAACTTCTGGACTAGGTTTACTCTCTTTTTTAAAAAGAGTGTTGCCTTGCAAACAAAGTTTGTTTCCGTCTTCTATTTTCTACATTGCAAACTCGCTGCTAGGCCTTGTCCCCAAGCTATGAGAATGATATATTTAAAAATACCTAAAAATTTTAAGTCATTATATAAATGCTTCTAGGAATATATATGGTGCAGAAGAGATCCAACCTGCCCCTTTGAAAGAGCCAAAGTTCGTCCGCCTCTCTCGTCTCAAGTGCTTTGAGTGTGTCCCCTCTCAAACTTGATTAACGATTTCTATCCAATACATATTGCGTATAGTGTGTTCAAATTATCCACGAGACCTAGCATTTCACATGAACGTGTCCTCCATTATTTTGTACATATCTGAACGGTTTCCTTGAATGAAAACTTTCCAACACTTATTGCATCTTAAATCGGCCTATATGCTGTTCCCGATGGGTTAATTCTATGTTGCACAGAATTATTGAACAGAAGCTCAAGTATTTTTTATAGTTTAGCTCACTGATACTGAAGAAAATGGTTACAAGTGTATGTATGCAGTATGCATATAGGGTGAAGCTGTTGTGTTTGACCGTATGGATCAAAGCCAGATTTACTTGTTCACGATCCATGTAAGAAAGCCACAGGTGAAGGGTCTTCCCGAGTGATTGTATCCTGCATTCTTCACGGTAAACCAGAAATATATGTGCCCCGTTGTTCATGGCTGATTCAATAGTATTGGAAGACCAGTTATTTTACATCATTTAGAATCTTCTGACCATCTTATGAGAGTTCAACATTCTGACTATCTTGTTATTGCTTCATAAGTTGATCCTATGCCTCTGTTATAACTTTGTGACAATGAAGTACCCGGCCATTGAAAATCTTCTGACCATCTTATGAGAGTTCAACATTCTGACTATCTTGTTATTGCTTCATAAGTTGATCCAGTGCCTCTGTTATAACTTTGTGACAATGAAGTACCCTGCCATAATGTTTCCCCAAAAGAACACCTTTCCTCGAACTTGATCTAAGGTGTCAAGCTTCTTGTAAGTTACCTGAAAAGACCACTTGCCATCCATCTTCTTACCAAGCATCCTCATGAATATACTACCATAAGGTTTCCCCAAAAGAACACCTTGCTTCGAACTTGATCTAAGGTGTCAAGTTTCATGTAAGATACCCGAAAAACCACTTGCCCTCCATCTTCTTACCAAGCATATTCATAAATACAGTACCAAGATGTAATTTTCCCATGAGTATGATATGGTTTAGATACCAATCTGGGTTAATCCATGTGATATATTCATATCCACTTCCATGTTGAATGCTGTGATGGTGAATCTTTGTAGCTCTTCATGATGCATTGCACTTTTAGCATATTGAGGGCATTCAGTAGTGTTGTGTATTCTGAGAAGAGACTTATAATGAACGTTTAGTAATTATTTGATTTCAAGGTGTCAGGTGTCTTCCCCATATTGGAGAGGAAACATATGATAATATGAAATAGATTCTTCGTTGAATGCCCTTTCATCTTGGCTAGGATTCACAATATTTGCCTCAGGCTAGTTTCATGGAGCGAATCCTCATCATCTGGATATGTTACACGAGTGATAGTCAATTTGGGGGTTTGGTGTACTAACATGTAACAGCATTTCTGTACACTAAAGGTGAACGCAACATTCTTTTGGTTCTTTCTGTTCATTGCATCTCAACAAAGATACCACTATGGTACGTTGTATGTCCTGCAATGACTTGCAGAATTATCCCATGTGCTGTATTAACAGAATAATTTTTAGCAATAGAATTCAGAAGTTGATTGAAATTGTTGAACTCGGATTGAAAGACAGATTTGGATGCTGAACTTTTAACAATTAAGGAAAAAATTTTATATTTGTAATTGTTTTAAAAAGGCCTAACTTCACATACGAGGTGTAGCAATAATTGTCGTAGTGACCCATTCTTTTGAGAATACTTACAAGTTGTTCACTTTTATAGAGGTGACTCAGAGTCAGTCCTTTCACCGTCATAATTCACACACTAACTCCTCTTCTGCTTACTTGGAAAAAAAGTTGAAATGATGTCCAAAATTATAAATGACAGGATTAATTATTGGGTTAAAATTTCAATCACTTAGACTATAGGTGGAAAATTTCAATATAGAAAAGTTATATATCAAAGTCATAAACTTTAAGATGAGTTTTTTTCTGTTTTATTTTTTTTTTTAATTGAAACAGATTCTTCTAAACTGTCTGATTTTGAACCTTCAATGTCATAACAATCAGAGCAACCATTTAAAGATATTTACATTTAGAAGAAAAATTTCGGTAATAATTATCAAAATTTCACAAATCCTTAACATAACTATCAATGCATAGTATGTTAATGAAGATATGTTATGTTATATAATGAATTTTTTGTTTTGCTTCCTTCCTTCCACGAGATCTTTAATTTTATATTGAACTCCACTTCTTCACTGTGTTAATATATTGAATACTCTCAAAATCATCTACCATTGGTGTTCAACTGCAGAACAAAGGCCATAGACATGCCATTCCACTCACAATCCACAGTCGCAAACTTTCTTAACTTATCAATCCCCCGTCTTCTATTTCTTTCTCTACTTCATTTTAATCTTTGTTATTCATTTTGTCCATCAATTATCTACCATTCTTATAATATCCCCTGCCCATGTCCATTCATTTTTATTACTAGTTAGAATATCTTCTACTTTAGTTTGTTTGCAAATCCATGTTGCTTTTTTTTTATTTCTTCAGATTATTCCTACGATTATTTTTTTTCTATAGCTTTGGAGTGTAACTTGATTATGTTTAAAAACTTTAGTAAGGTTACAAGTTTCTGATGCCTAAGTTAATACTGGTGGGACCATCTGATCAAAGACTTTTTTACTTTAGAGAAAGTGGCATTTTACATTTTATATGGCAATTTTGTTTATGAAACGTTGCCAGTTCCATATATATATCTTTGTAATTTCAGAACCGCATTTGGGAAAAAATTTTTCTATCCTAATTATATATATATATATATATATATATATATATATATATATATATATATATATATATATATATACATATATATGTATATATATATATATTGATATATATATATATATATACTCTATATAATATATATATATATATATATATATATATATATATATATATATATATATATATATATATATATATATACATATGTATAATATATATACATATATATATACACACACACACATATATATATATATATATATATATATATATATATATATATATATATATATATATATATATGTGTGTGTGTGTGTGTGTGTGTGTGTGTATATTTACACACACACACACACACACACATATATATATATATATATATATATATATATATATATATATATATATATATTTATATATACATATATATATATATATATATATATATATATATATATATATATATATATATATATATATATATATATATATACATTTTTATGTATATATATATATATATATATATATATATATATATATATATATATATTTTTATATATATACCTACATGAATATGTATATATATATATATATATATATATATATATATATATATATATATATATATATATATATATATATATATATACATATTCATGTAGGTATATATATAAAATATATATATATATATATATATATATATATATATATATATATATATATACATATATATATATATATATGTATATATATATATATATATATATATATATATATATATATATATATATATATATATATATATATATATATATATATATATGAAAAACAGCAGTAAGTAAATTCTGAGTAGGCACAAGAGTGCCATGCCTGTAGAATTTGGTGAAAGAAAGATTTTAAATAATGAACACTTTCTATAATTAAGAAGAGCTGAGAAACTGGACTAAGGGAAGCAAAAAAGGAGAAACGAAAAATTACTTGCTTTTAATTGTCATTGAAAATGTCAATTCAGTTGAAGACCAGCCGCTTAAAAGCCCGCCCCGCTGTCTACAGTCCTTCTTGAATCAATGCAATAACCTTTAAACAGAAGAAAGGGCAAGCTGCTTCCCTTATCCTAGCGATTGCACAAGCTCATTAGAAATGGACGCTCGGATTGAGGCACTTTCTTTTCGAGGCTAATATCCCTAATATTTTTAGTGTAGTTTTAGGGGATATTTTATCCAAGCCAAAGGGTTCACCGGCTTTAATAGGGGCTAGTCTTAAGATGTTTTCTAATTTGAAACCCTAAATAATTATTTGCTTACCCACTTGGTATCAAGGCACTGGTTTACAACAATTCAAGAGTTGCTCTCAATTTAAACTGTTTAGCTTTTCGAAAGGATATAAGGAAATGATCCAAATGGACTTGAAACCTCGTCCTATTAAGTTTAAGGGTATGCCCTAAAATTGTAACCCACCCCCCACTTGGGCTTTTTCTTTTCCTTTCAGAAGGAAATTTTTATAATCCTCTTGTTAATCATTAAACCAAGAACCTAGTCAATTGTGGGGTAAGGTTATCACAAAGTTGTTCAACTTTTTTTAAACTAAGATATAAAATGGAAGTGGAAATGGTGCATGCCCTTGCGGACTTCGGCCTCTTGTTCATGCAAGTTCGCATTCATGTCTTGTCACAGTTGAACAGTGTCTGGAGGCACGGCTCTTTTTTTTTTCTTTTTTTTTTATAATCTTAGCACCCCAAAAAATTTTCGTAAACGTGTCAACGGGAAACCGATCGTTGCTCTAAACAAACAACACAAAATGACATCTTACAAACCAATACCGAAAAAAGTTGACATGAGAAACTATTTTTGCAAGTTTTTACTCGTAGTCCAGATTTAAATATATTGATATTAAAAAACACAAGTTTGTCCTGTTAGTATTCATGGAATATTCATAAATTGAAAGGGAAAATGTTTCACATTGTAATCGCCGACCAAAACTTTTGAGATACCACCGGATACCAACATTTGTCGGGAATAGTTAAAAATTCCCAATTTTCAGACATTGCCATAGCCACAAATGGTTACTGATTATAAAATATCATAGCAGTAATATATAGGGAAAAATAATTAAATCATATATTTCTCATTATATGCATTATTACATATGTATATAAGAGCCTTGTAGTGTGTTTTCAAAAAAAGAATATAATAATTTCAACGATATTTGACTGCATTTTTCATTGTTTTAAATATATCAATAGATGGCAAAAATTAGGTTATTTTAGAAATAAAATACTGAAACAAAGTAGTCCTGAACATTCAAGGCACTGGTTCTCTATTGACTTAGCCAATAGCAAGATGTAATTCAGCTTTTTGCAAGCAGGAGCACGCCATTCGGGTACCTGTTAGCGAGTTGTTTGTTCATTCAATTACCTAAAAAAGAGCCATAAAGTAAATCTCAAAAACAGATTTTTTTTTTTTTTAAAGAAATAAGCCCGTTTTTTGTCGGAAGGATCGAGGAGTAGGAATAAAAAAAAATCAAAATAGACCAAGCTGTTTAAAAGTATTGTTTGAATTTGGTGGCGGCCAATCTATAGGAAAGATAAAAAGGGAAGCTAGTTTGCCTATAGGGATCTTAGTATATCCAGACTAGCGACCAAAAAGGACTCAGCCCGGACTACACCTCTTTTGCTTAATGCAATATCCATATATAAATATTTGCAATTGGTGTATACTGTAATTTGTAATATAACTAGTGTCTGTATGAAACCAGACTCATGAAAAAAAGTTGTTTTAACGGTAGGCATTGGTGACTGGAGCAGAATTGTCATTAGAATAATTTCATTATCATTAGTAAGTATACTGGTGGAGGTGGTGATAGTAACGATAATCTTAGAAAAAAGGGTCGTTTGTAATCATGGGGGAGGAAAATTTTATGCCATTATTTGATGTTGGATGCATTAGTAGAAAGCCTGAACTTCACGTCAAAGGGCGTCCTTAGTTCAAGATTTTTTTTTTCTTTTTTTTTTGTGGTATTTTCAATGCCACATTTAATAATCAAATTGCATATCAAAAAATAAATTTAAAATTTAGTCCAACATAGGCCCAAATAATCCCCTGGTATTTATCTACCTAAAAGGAGCCAAGTTGAAACCCTCTTTCCTAATTACCAATAACTTTTTATCAATATTGGCACTGTAATAATGTTTCACAATCCTACAATAAATAATATGTACACTATTGTCTTCGATAGATCGGATTATTCTGAAATTAGAAAAAAAAAAATTCACTGAGTGGCCGACCCAAACTTTCTAGACAGGGTTAGATTGGTTGAAATGTATATATTTTCAAATATTTCCATGGTTACAATTTGTTAGCGTTTATAGAAGAAAAAAAAACGCCCCAATATAAAGAAGAAAATGTATTTCTTCCTTGACTGGAATACAAACCTACGCTATTTAATTAAGGGTTATTACTTTTAGCGGAGCTAAAAACGCCGAGCCATAAAAATTTAGCGACAGTTAAACATCTATTCCGCTAGTTAGCAGGGGTAGACTTGAGGATAGCTTGTTAATGGTCCAGGTCTCGCACTGGTGGTTTACCTCACTTTGATTTTGGCTCAAATGGTGTACAGTCATTGCAGTTCTTCATCTTCACCAATCTGGACTGCAATTTGATGTTTTTGTTTGTGCATTTTATTTGACTATAGTGTGTGTGTGTGTGTGTGGACTTTTTGCGATCATGTACACTTACCCTATATTCAAAGGTTGGAGCCATCAGGTCGACCTTGTGTACCGATCACTACACCCTTTGTCCCGCCTACCGAGGTAAATGGTGAGATAGTGTTACCATGTGTAGTGAGTGGTGATTCGGTTCTGCCTCCGAGTGGGAAAGGTTTGGGCAATAGCAGAAGAAGAAGTCAAAGTGGGATATTTCTCCTTCGAAGGTTTCTTTGGAAGGGGAGAAACCCAAGACCTCTTGTACTGCTTCTCGACCTTCCTGCGAAGCTCCTGCTCCTCCGGTCTCTTCCAGGAGATCATATAATAGTAAAGTCAACCATACAATTTACGGCCAACTTCGATGCCGGAGAGATCTTGTTGCTTCCCCTAGCAAAGCGGCCCCACTTCTCCCGCAGGGTGAGACCTTGTCTCTGTCTCCTTTTGTACAGGTAGGGTCGTCCTTGGGGCTTCTGGGTCCACTCTCAAAGAACTCCTGGCTCCCATGTTGCTAGTGTGTAGTCGTTATCGACTCTGGAGGTAAATCTTCTGTCATATGTTGACGTGTTAGTGTCTGAGGCATCTCTTGTAGCTGATGCTGACTCCCAAGCACCTTCAGACTCTCCTACTGTTGCTGCTGACTCTGTTCCCCATATTCTAGCTTTTCCTTGGAGGGGAGAATGTAGTTTTTCCTCGGTCTCTCCTGCGAGTGTTTCTCCTCCTCGTTAGAGTTCACTCATAGCGACTCCTCTGCAGAGGACTGCGGCTTCTAAAGGTCATCTTGCTGATCCACCCGCCACAAGAGGGAGTCTTCCGCGCAGAGCTCTCTCTCCGGTTCGCCTCAGATGTAGCCCTCGACTTTTGGTGAAAAGTCACCTCATTGGCTCTTCAGCCTTATCTTCGCAGCTATATCACCTAGAGGATCTTTTACTTCAATCATCTACCAGCCCTCAACCTTTGCCTGGTCCTGGGCCTTCACCTGATGAAGCTGCAGCTAGTCCTTGGTGTCCGGGCCTGGACTCTTCTGTGGATCATTCGTGATCGCCGTCAGGGAATGGTCGCTTTTCGAAAGGGTTTATCCCTATTCCAGTTCAACCTTCACACTAACCTTCTGACCTGCCTTCACCGATCCTGTCACTGATTGATCATCTGCCGTTAATTGCTGCACCTTCTAATACTCTAGTTGTGTGCCAGCTCCTTACAGAACACCAGCACTCAAAAGCATTTCGTTAGTGCCCTCGAGCATAACACTTTCCAGAGTGTTTTTGCTCGCCAGCACATTAGGGTTTTCCAACGCCTCGGCGCTATTCACTGCCCCAGCACTTGCCTACACACCATCGCATTCCAATGGCCCAACGATCTTATGTTTTCCTGCGTTTTCCACCTCGCCAGCACACCTTCAATTGCCAGGGCTACAGCCCTCGCCAACTCGTCAGCACGCCCTGCGTAGCTGTGCTCTCATATATGTCAGCAGTGCCGTTCTCCTGCGTGCCCACGGTCAGCAACTTTTCAGCGCTCTCCTGCGCACCAGTTCTCTCTTAAACGCCAGCGCTCCCCTACTTGCCAGCGCACTCCTGAGCTTCAACACTCTCTGGCTGGCCAGCGCTCTGCAGCTCTCCCGCCCTCAATAGCGCAGCATCTTATTACTTGGCCTCATTCTCCTGTATGTGAGCGCTCACCGGAGCGCCCGCCTGCCAGCGCTCTCCTACGCAATTACGCAAACCTTCTCAACAGGTTTTACTGTCTTAGAAATGCAAGGAACATCACAATAAAGACTGTGACAGGTTACCATGGCCTTACTCCCCTCCCCGCTAACACATTACAGCACAGCCACCAAGGAAAGGGAAAGGCTCCACAGAAGGGTTCAGCATCGCAAAGATTCGTCCTTCAAAGGTGGACCAACCACCAACATTGGTTGAGACTCCGCACACTGAACCTGCAGCCTCTTTCCTTTCAGGGGATATGTCCGACAGTGCGTCTGCCTTCACTTCCACCGGCACCAGAAGTCCTACAGCGAGGAACCTTGGCTTCTTCTCCCCTTAAGACGAAAAGCGGAGTCTCAGACGCATTCGCATCCCCTAAGGTAAAGATAACTCTTGTCAGGCCTTCAAGGCCAGTCCTTCTTGTCTCTCCAGCTGGACACTCTCTTGACTCACCTCTGACGATGGAGTCGCGTGAAGCCCGAACTTCCTCACTTCCACGCTCAGAGGAACTTTCTCCTTGCACGGAGAGTTCTCCGACCCAACGGAAGTCAGGAGGGATGATCCCGTCTGGCCTTCGATGCTTGAGTCCTACTTCCTTCCTTGGAAGGAATCTAAGGAATCCAAGTCATCTTCAAGGACCTCCAGGCCTACATGAGCCACAGGTCACTCTAGGTATGTCCGCGACCCACCCAGAGATGAGCTATCTGGGGAGGAAGAATGAAATCTCACTGCCAGTCCCACTTCGGAGGGGGAGCAAAATGAGAAGGAACATAGTTTCTTGCAGGTTCTGGCTCTTATTACCGTACTCAATGGGTTTTCGGACCTAGGGATACCCCCATGAGAGGGCAAACACACATTCCTAGACCATGTCTTTGGCATTCGGAAGCCCACTAAGACCAGTGCAGCCTTGTCCTGGTTTCATAGGCTACAGAGTTCCCCGGCTAAGATCGCCTAATAGCTTTCCGAGCTCTCCTCTTCCCAACTTTCTAGCTCTACTGCAAATGTTCTCCCACCTCCTTGTTCTCTCCATCACTCTCTGGAAAGACTTCACCAAGGGATTCTCTCGAGAGAGCCTCTAAAGCCGTCAACTCTTGTTCTCGGTAGCAGAGATCCTCAACGAGGAGAATATCATGAAGTATGCCATATAGGCTACTTCATGGCTTGATCTGTTGTTTTGGGACCCTGGGAATCCTGGTTCAAACTAAGGATTTCTTCAAGGAACGCACCAGGAAAGTGTTGTAACTATCCCTTCTCTCTGGCAGATGCACTATCGAGTTTCTTGCCCATCAAGTCTCGCACTTATTAGTAAACACTATCATGAAACGTTGAGATGAGGTTTCTGAGAGATTCCATCTGCAGGTCCCAGATGCCAAGATTGCCAACCTCAGGAACTCTTCTTTAGATGGGACCTGCTGTTTGAGCGGAAGGATGGGGAATATGCTGCTGAGAGATGGAGGATGTCCCACCAGGGTTCACTCCTTCATAGGGCCTTGCCATCAAAGCCCTATGAACCACCAGCTCCTGAGCAGCCCCGCCCAACAAAGATCGTGATGAACAAGACAGCAGAGAAAACAAGTGTCTTAGAGCTATATCCGAAAAAAAGACGGAAAAGGCACTAAGTACTGCAGGGGAGGAAAAATTTCCTTGAGAGAGGGGCAAAGGCCGCAAATGCTATGAAAAAAAAATTTCCACTCTTGTCCACTAGTGGGGGGATGCCTTCAAAGTTGCTGGGACAGGTGGAAGCAACCCGGGTCCGAGACCTGGAATATCTCCCTAATTTTTTCAGGGTATCGCGTCCCATTCACAACAAAGGGGCTTGGCCTCTGAGCAGAAGTACAGATCCTGTTGAAAAACGGTGCTCTCCAAGAGGTCCTCAACGAGTCTCCAAGCTTCCTCGGTCGACTCCTTGTGAAAAAGACGTTATCAAACTCTTAGCTATGAACAAGTCTGTCAAGAAAACTCCATTCAGAATGGAAACGGCAGACACTGTCAAACAAGCAGTAAGAGCACAAAACTTCATGTGCACACTGGACCTAAAGGATGCATACTTCCAGATCCCAATCCATTCGTCTTCAAGGAAGCACTTAAGACTCGGCCTAGAAAACAGGAAATACCAGTTAAACGTGCTGTTTTTCAATATTTCCACATCAACTCAAGTCTTGACAAGAGTGTTCAACCTAGTATCCTCTTGGTCACAAAGAATTGGCATCTGTCTCCTCCGTTATCTTGACGACTTGCTAATTCTAGCAGGCTCGGTGGCAACCCTTCTTCAACAACAAGACAAACTTTTTGGGCTTTGCCAAGACCTGGGGATTATGGTAAACCTTGAGAAGTCCACCCTTCTTCCTACCCAGAGACTGGTGTACCTAGGCATGATAACAGACACCCATCTCTACAAATCCTTCCCCTCAGACAACAGGATAATGAGGCTGAAAAATGTCGCAGGACATTTTCTCAGAGGAGAAGAACTTCTAGCCCAGACGTGGCTATGTCTTCCCGTGCGCCTCTTATCTCTGGCCTATCTAGTTCCCAACGGTCGCCTCAGGATTCGATCTCTCCAGTGGCGAATCAAGCCCTGGTGGAATCAGGCCATCGACTCCCCAGACTTCTTGATTGCTAGGGGATCAGCGGAAGAGTTGGTCTTGGAATGGTAGGCGTCAGACGAGAATTAACGAAAGGGAGTGGATCTTCTCGTCCTTTCCCAGAAGTGATGCTGTTCTCAGACTCATCTAAAACCTAGGTGTGGACCCACGTGCTGCCTCATAGTACTTCAGGCCTATGGTAAGAGTCAGAAGAGCACCTCCACATAAATCTCTTAGAGATAAAGGCCCTCTTTCTGTACCTTAAAAAATTCCACCACTTCCTGGGTGACCACTTAGTGGTGGTGATGATCAACAACACCACAGTAGTGGCTTTCATCAACAAACAAGACGGTACCTTTTCGCAGCCCTTATCCCATTTAAGATAAGATATACTGAGATGGGCCAAGATTCACTCAATATCACTATTGGCAAGCTTCACTCCAGGCAAGCAGAATAAGCTCGCCGACAACCTGAGCAGAGCATCTCAGAGAGTATGTACCATGTGGTTTTTGGATTATCTAGTAGCCAATAAAGTCCTGACTTTGTGGGGTTCTCCGACTGTGTATCTCTTTGCAATGGCCCTGAACTTTAGGCTCCTCCCGTTGTTTTCTCCCCAGTCCTAGATCCGAAGGCTCTCAGGCAAGATGCATTTAAACAACGGTGGGGCCACATCGACGTTTACGCCTTTCTCCCATTCTGTCTGATCAGGAGGGCACTCAACAAGGCTAGAACATCGGTCAACCATTCAATGACTCTCATAGCTCTGCTAAAACATCATGCGGAACGGTTTCTTTACCTTCTGCACCTCCTGACAGAGTTGCCAAGAGAACTCCCTCCACGAAACGATCTACTCAAAAAACAACATGTCAACATATTCCAAAAACATGTGGCTTCGCTATGACTTCACACCTGTAGACTATCTAGTGTCACCTCACTCTGAGAGGATATTTGCAACAAGTTGCGCATAAGATGCTTAGATACCTATGGAAATGATCAGCAGCAGTGTACCAGGCAAAGTGGGAGGTCTTGTGTGGTTGGTGTCGAGGAAGGGGCATCTCCTCTCCCGATGCTACTATTCCAGCAAAATAGGAGTTCCTCGTGTATTTGCGAAAGGAAATACGCCTTTCAGTCCTTGCTGTTAAAGGCTATCTCTCAGCCTTAGGCCTACCTCCTAGAATCAATGTGGTTTGAGTTCACATGTCTCTAAAGAACCCTCCGTAGGAACCATTATGCTAGGCAACAGATCCCTACCTCACTGTGAAGACGGAGTTTCTATTAGCTTCAGCTTCGGCTAAGCAAGATAGTGAATTTCATGGTCGCTCATACGACATCGCCCATTCAAGGGGATTGGGAGAGGTAACAGGTAACATTTGGCTTCGTCCCTGATCTTGTAGCCAAGATTCAGAATCCGGAAGTAGCAAATCCCTCATTCAACTTCTTCGGATATCGAGTCCCCGCTCTGTAACTGATGAACCTTATTATCTCTTCCATTTCCCAGAGAGGAGTTTGAGGCTGTACCTCAAGATAATAGCTGAAGCCAGTCCCCGTGTGTCTGCTCTCTTTGCCCTGGGAGGAGGAAGAGGATGGCCATCACTCCCTCGATTAGCCAGGTCATAGAACATGCCATGAATCCGGACCCTCCTCCTTGACGTCGACCCAGAGCCCACGATGTCAGGGGAGTATCATCTATGCCCTTCAAAAGAAACTTCTTGGTGACACGGATTCTACAGGCTTGGGTGTGGAAATGTCAAAACACGTTCTCAGCCCCCTACCTGTAGGACGTGACTCACAGGAGGCTAAATATGTTCTCTCTCGGCCCTGTGGTGGCTGCACAACAGCAGGTATAGTACCTCAAGCTCCTTACTGGATAAATAGCAGATGGTTGATGGCACTGTTACCCGGTTTTAGTGTGTGTGAATGACAAAGTTTGATTAGCCCTTATTCTTTTCTTCATCCCCCTTCTCTTGGAGAAAGCATCATCCTAGGCTCACTGTATAAGCTAACCTCAAACCATTAGAGGTAAACTATGCTCCCTTGTTTTCTTAGTATTAAGCTAATACTGTTACGTCCCCATTCCCTGCCAAGGTAGTATCCCATACCCTGCCAAGGTAGTATTAGGAAAGTCCTGGTTACCACGGTTTCCCTACAAAGACACGGAATATCTTTTACCTGGACAGTCACACTTCTAAAAATCTCAACACACAGCTTGCGTAGGTAATGGACCTTGTGTAGTAAGGTGTAGGTACTCCTTATTTTTGGAAAAATCTATTCAAAATAAGGAGCCCACGGGTAAAGCCAAAAGGAATTTTGGCAGGGCAAATTAGCCTCTTAATGGGTGAGTCACCTTTAATAAATAAAAAAATAGCGTAGGTTTGTATTCCAGTTACGGAACAAATGACAAATTCTCGAGATAATTTCTATTTTTCCTAACGATACAAACCTTAAGCTATTTACACAAACTAACATGCCAGCAATATCACCTATGAAGTCTGTTCTACAAGCGAAGTGAGCTAAATCACTGGTGTGTGAGCAGGAGCCGTAGAAACCTATCCATCGCTAAATTTTAATAGCTCATCCTTTCAGCTTCAATAAAAGTAGTAACACATAATAAATAACTAAAGGTTAATGTCGTTAAGAAAAATACATACTAATTTATCTCCATATTTGACATATTTTTTGCCCCTAGCTCACCTTAACCACTGTTCTTACCCAGCTCCAGAATTATATTGAGTTATTCATCGTAATAATTGGTGTTTTAGCCAATCAGAGACCTTTACTGTGCTAGAATTTTCTTTTGCCATCTCTAGATGTCAACGAGCTTCAATATCTGCCCAGAGGCTTTGGAAGAGCTGTTCTTATTTTTTGGTAGGATTTTTTTTATGTAATATTTCCTATTCCTCTCAAAATATTTGTTCCTTTAATCATTTTTATCATCAAAACCCTACATTTGGCATTATATGCATCACCTTAGATGCATATACGCGACATTTAGTTTATTAATTAATAAAATATATAAGAATTTCTTTGAGAATTTACTGCCTTTTCCCATGTTTTAATGATATCAATATATGGCTATTGCGAAGCTTTTTTTGACGGAAAATAGAGGAAAAAATCTGACCTTGAGGAACATTTCGGCCGTTGCTGCTCTCTCTGCTTGGCCAATAGCAAGTTCTAATTCAGACCTTGTCCAAGAGGAGCACGCCATTTGGGTAATTGTTAGCGAATTTTGGTTGGCTAATTCATTTACCCAAAAGAGCCATAGGACATCTAGAAAACAGGAATTTTTTTTGGGAAGAAAAAATAATTGGGTGGTTTAAGAAAGATCGAGAAGAAAGAAGGAAAAAAAAATTAAATCTGCAGAACCGTTTATGAGCAGTATCATTCGAATTTGTTTGCAGCAAGATCAAATGGAAAGCTCAATTTCATATTGTTATCTTAGTATAAGTAGATAATTATTATTTTGGAAATGTAAATAACATTTTTGTTGCGTATTTGCCAAATTAAACAAGATTTCCTTACTCCCTGATTCCCGTTTTAAAGTGGGGCTTGTATTCCCCTTTTCTTCTCAGCAGATATGGCAATTCAAAAGGAAGTACATTATTCTAGTTCCGAGTTTAATGTTATAGAGGGCACGACAATGGCACCCGATGGGATTTCCCAATCGTTATATAAAACTTAATCACTTACTGTGCTTTCATGAAGACATCGAACTAGGCAAGTATCTTATATAGGTTAGTTGGCATTTTTGGCTGAATGTCTATTGGGAGTTATATTAGAATATTAGGTTAGGTTATATCTTTATTTTTTCTTGTGTTATGCGAATGTCATGCTAGATTTGAAATAATATTGAGTTAAGATCTTTACATTGTAATTTAATTAGAGTACATAAAATTCCAACCTTTGTAAATCTCCTAAAGCTATTATAAACTACATTATTTTGAGCTATCGGAAATCTTTATCTCGACAAAAAGATTGAATACAATTCTCAAATTATAATGATTTTGATTTTGTTTAGTACATATAGTTGGGAATAAGGACAAGAACAATCTCACCAACTTCTGCGTGAACACATATTACATGAGTGAGAGTAATACCAGAAAAAAAAAATAAATCAACAATCATTTAAAATCAAATTGTATCTTCCATTTTTATCACTGCATTAAGGGATCGATTGCCTGATGTGACATATCCAATACCCTCTATAATAGTTATCCTGTTCCAACAAACTTATTCTCTCCAAACCATCCTTCACCTTATCACGCCATCTAATTATCTGCTTGCCTCTCTCCCTACGACCCCTAAAAGGCTCTTCCTAACTTCTCACTCCATCCCAAACATCCATCCTCAATATATGACCACACCATATCAGTCATGACACTCTTATCATTCCCGCAATTTTTTTCTACGTCTTTCATTCATCTTATTTAGTAACTTTTTTAATATTTCAAGCGGTGATATTCTCCCAAGGCCACCTCACCATTCTCATCTGTACTCTCTCAAGTCTTGCTTCCTCTTTTCGTCTTAGAACTCATGTTTCTGATCCATACATTATTACCATGTTATATAGGTCATGACTTTTAGCTTCAATTATAAAATAATATCACATACCACTCCTGCTCCATCCCTCCGCATACCCAATGCTCCTTTTACTTTATTTTCAACTTTAGTCTCACAACCATTTTCTATAAATATTGGCAAAACTGATTGCAGCAGATCACAAACTATGGAAGCTGGACACAATATTGACTTATATGAGCATCGAATGTTATATAACCGTTAGGTATCTACTTAGGTGATGGAAATGAAAGTAGTAGTCCACACAATACAACATTCGTTTATATTCTTATTATCATTATCATTATTATTATTACTATTGTTAGCATTAATATTATTATTATTATTATTATTATTATTATTAGTAGTAGTAGTAGTAGTAGTAGTAGTAGTAGTAGTAGTAGTAGTAGTAGTGTTAGTAGTAGTAGTAGTAGTAGTAGTCTCACGCAATAATTATATTGCTAAAAATAACATTATCAAGACTGAATATTCACAAAATAAATCGTACATTATTCCATAGAAATATATTAGGGAAGCACTGACAATTTTAAGATGATATATGAGACGACTATCAAAAAGAATATTTCAATATATATATATATATATATATATATATATATATATATATATATATATATATATATATATATATATATATATATATATATATATATATATATATATATATATATATATATATATATATATATATATATATATATATATATATATATATATATATATATATATATATATATATATATATATATATATATATATATATATATATATATAAAGAAATATGATGTTACCTTTCTTTAATTTTATTGTGTAGGGAATGAACGTTAATTAATATAAAAAGCATGGTAAGTATCGTTGAAGTTATTTTATGTATTTGTAGAACCTTTGAGATTGTTTAATAAATTACCCTTAGAAAACAAATACAATAGGAATCTTTGAACAAAAACTTGTAGAGACAAATATCTTAAAAAACATATGCATAGTCCACAACCAATTTCAGATGGAGCGAGAGAGAGAGAGAGAGAGAGAGAGAGAGAGAGAGAGAGAGAGAGAGAGAGAGAGAGAGAGAGAGAGAGAGAGAGAGAAGGAGGATATCACGTATTCACTAAAATATCTAGGTAATGTAATCACTTCTGAGTGACATAATTATCCCCCCAAAAGCCCGACACCTCTCTTGACTCAATGCAATAGCCCCTGTTACAATCCCCAAATACATATTAGCAATTGGTGTAAAATATAATCTGAAAATTTTTTATTGATTTTTATGAAACCAGACTCCAGAAGAAAAGTTTGTTTTAACGGTTGGCATTGGTGATTGAAGCAAAGTCATGATTAAAATAATTTAACTATCATTACTATGTTTACCGGTGAGAGTGGCGATGGTAACGATAATATTAGAGAAATGGGTCGTTTTTAATCATGGGGCCATTTATTTGTTGTTGAATTCATTAGTGGAAAGCCTGAACCACGTCAAAGTGCATCCTTTGTTCCATGTATTTTAATTTATTTTTTTAAATTTTTTTATTTGATTTGGGTTGCACTATTTTCAAAGTCACATTTAATACTTGAACCCTACGGCAAAAAATGCATTTTAAATTTGGTCCCATGTGTCCAGATAATATCTTGGTATTTATCTACGTAAAAGGAGCCATGTTGAAACCCTCTCTCTTAAATACCAACAGCTTATTAGCGGTATTAGCACTGAAATTTAGTTTCACGACCCTACATTAAATAATAACATCATTGTATTAGATACCTCGGAATAATCGCAAATTGAAAAGGAAAAATGTTTCACGGTAAAATGGCGATCAGAACTATTGAGACATTGATAAAATGGTTGAAATGTCGATGTTTTCAAATAGTTCAACGACTAATGTTGGTTAAAAAAAAAAAAAAAAAAAATAAATAAATAAAAAAAAAAAACATTAATATAAAGAAAAAGATTATAAATCATAATTTTACCACTAGCACACCTTGACCCTCGTTCTTATCCAACCCCAGAACTATAGTGAGTTTTTTTAAGTAGGAATTTCTGCTTTGTCAAATAGGAGACCCCTGCTTTGCTAGACATCTTTTGCTGTCTCTTATTGGCTGAAAGATTCGTTATCTGCCAAGCGGCTTTGAAAGATCTCTACCTATGTGCTGGTGAGATTTTTATTTAAGATTTTTTTTTTTTTTCTTTTTTTGTGTGAAGATGTTTCTCATTTAATCATATTTATTCTCATAACCCTATATTTCACATTATATGTACAATCATATATATATATAAGACACTTTTAGTGCAGTTTCAAAGGAAAAAAAATATGATAGTTTCTTCGATATTTGACAGCATTTTCCCATCTTTTAAAGATATCAATAGATGGCAACAGAACGGTTTTTTGGACGTAGAATTCTGGAATAAATCTTGCTTTGAATAACATCTGGGCGATTGCTTCCCTATCGCCTTAGCCAATAGCAAGATCTAATTCAAACCTTGGCCAATAAGAGCATGCCATTCGGGTAACTGTTATCAAATTGTTGTTTGCTAATTCAATCACCTGAAAGATCCAAAGGGCATCTTGAAAATAGAGAAACTGTTTCTAAAGAGAGAGAAAAAAAAGCCTATTGGTGCAGGAAGGATCGAGGGGTAAGAATAGAATAAAAAAAAAATTAAAAAAAAATCAGTTAGCCGTTTACGAGGAGTTTTATTTAAATTTGTTTGCGGCAAGATCAAACGGTAAGCTCATTTGCATATAGGCATCTTTTTATGTCTAGATTCATCAGAGTTAAACTAGTTGAAGTCTAGAGATCATAGAATGGTGTGAATCAAAATGTATGTAGATCCAAAGAACGAGAGAGAAAAATTAGTTCTAAGAAAGAAAGTAAACGGTCCGGTAATAAGGGAAAAATCGGATTGAAAGAGCATCACAATACGTGTGCATAATGTACCTAAAGCCAGTCAAAAACGTGGTCAGTATATAAGGCTCGGCATAACAGATTAGTGCAAGTGATTGGCAAAGTAAATCAAGTATGTTGGAAAACAAAACCTCTGAAAAAATCTTTACTCTTTCTTTAATCCCTGAATGTGTTTGTTCTTGTTCACTTAATCTTATTATGTTGTTCCTTTTCAGGAAAATCCATTTGCGAGTATGAAAAGTATCAATAGTGCGCTTCTGCCAGTTTCTCGTTAAACTCTTGGTAAAAAGCTCCAAAGAGTTCATTGTGTCACAGTATTGTGAAACCATGCCAGGCTCGCGCGCCCAGACTAACATCTATTTCCAACCGACCATTACTGGATGGCAAATGGAAAACTCTTGCTCTCATTACGGTTTAATAGACTTGACCTTTCATATGGTCTGTTCAGGAACCAAGAAAGCAATAAGAATGGCATCAATGGTGCCTATAGTGATAACGATGAAAGAAACCAGCATTGTAGATTGAAAATATGTCTATGTTGACACAAATAGTAGGCGTCAGGGTAGCTGGAAACCGAAAGAAACTTTCATATATTACTCTATACACATCATGTGTCAATGAAATGGTAGTTAGCCAGGTACCTGGCAGTGGCTGTGACTTGAATCAAAATGTTTGAAACCTGCACCAAAATGTCCCTTATGATTTAAACTATCTAAAACAGAAAATGAAAAACATTTTAATAGGGTAATTCCCAGACATTCTATCTAAATTACCCCCCAAAACAGCCAATATTTGGACTGCAAAATAAATGGAAAATTATTGGAAAATGGCCAGCACAATTCCAGATATCATGAATTGTTATTGCCAAATATTTTCATCTATTAGGTACCCACGGAAGACACGCCAATTTTGCATGTCAGGCTCCCCCCCCCCACACACACAGACAAAAATGACACTTTATGGGTGTCTGGTATGCTTCATATAGCGGGCACTATGTCTGTCAAGTAGCACTTTGTACTTTATCTATAATTCCAAGTTACAGTAATTCCCTCTTAATTAAAAGAATGTTTGGTCTAGCCTATTTTTTCCCAATAGGCCTATTGCAGCAGAGAATTGGTCTAGAATGGAAAATTTCTTAATCAGTGGTCTGTGTAAGCTACCATGAAATATATTGTGCGGTACGTGTCAATCTTTGATCAACAGGATTTTTCACAACTTTTATTCGGGTTATTAGTTCAGTAAAGCAGCAGGGGCTCCCAAGCAGACATGCAGTTCTTCTTATTCTAGGTGACCCTGTACTTCACAGTTGGTACCCCGTTCATTCCACTGAGCTTCACCTTGCTGCTACTTTAATATGGCCTTCTGAGATGACACTGTACCAACCTTTTATTATTTATTAATTAGTTAATAGTTTAGACATGAATCAAATTGGCCTTGATATGAATCTAGTTGTTTGATATTTTCATATACAGTAGGAATATCATGTTTGTGTTTCAGCCAAATATACCATTATTTGTGTGACAGTTACTGTAATTTATTTCTCTATTACTTTTTTTAAACAAAAATTTTTATTTTTATTATGAGAGTCATTTAAATACATATCATTGAATAGTCACCCAAGACTGTTGTACAATTAACAAGAACAAGGGTTTTAATACAGAGGTAGTCTGGCTTCAGTCTCCTTCATGGTGTGGAAAATTTGATGAATTGGTATTAAGATATGCAAATCATTGTTTGTAATTGTGGTAATTTTTTTGTGGAAATCACTTTTTTATCTGCTTTATTTTTTTTGTAAATGGTATCAATATTTTTTTATCCATATTCATAACTTTAACTTTTTTATTATTTGAATTTGATATTTCTCAGCCTGATGACAATGATGATCACCACATAACTTAGTCATCTCATTAACAACTGGCATACGGGGTGGGTAATACCCATTCCCTTCCCCACCCAAACCTTGCCGATGAATATGCCACTGTCTTTAACACCAACATTTAATTGAAAAGGTTTTTTATCCTCAAAGAAATATTTGAAATGTTATCACTAAAGATTTATTACTGAATAAAAAATGAAGTTCGGAAATAAGTTTTCCGTCAAACATCCCAAGTGCTTCTGTTTAAAGGAAGTGTGAAGGAGTCCTCTGCCTTTCTCCAGACTATTTCAGCTTCAAATCAAAAGGGCAAATATTAGGAAGTCTTTGGGGGGATTTCAATGGAAAGGCACGACAGATTTTTCCAGAATTGCTAAAGGCTTAGGACAGGAAGGTTGAAATTGTCCTTTGCCTTTCTCAAGACTAATGAAATATAAAATCAAGAAGACAAAGATTAGAAACCCTTTGAAGGACTTCAATAAAAGAGGGTGATAGATTTTTCCAAAATATCTAAAGACTTTGGACAAGAAGGTTGAAGGTGTCTTCTGTCTTTCTCCTGGCTAATTCAGCTTCAAATAAAAAGGACAAATATTGGAAAGCCTTTGGAGGCCTTTAACGAAAGGCGGTGATAGATTTTTCCAGAATATTTCAAGAATTTGGATAGGCAGGTTACCTTTCCACACACCAATATAGTTTTAATTCAAAAGAACAAATATTGCCAAGACTTTAAGGGACTTTAATGAAAGAGGGCGGCGATCTTCCCAGGAATGGTAGAAAGTGTACTCTGCCATTCTCTTTACTATTGGAAGGCTAATTAAGCTTCAAATAGGACCACAAATATCGGAAAGCATTTTGAGGAACATTTATGAAGGGGGATGTAAGTTCTTCCTAGAAGTGCCGAAGGCATTTGACCACAATGGTTAACATTTTCTCTGACTTTCTTCGTATTATTAGAGGAGTAATGAAGCTTCAAATCAAGAGAATGAATATTGAAAAGCCTTCGTGGTTCTTTAATGAAGGAGGGCGACGGATCTTTAAAGAATTGCTCAAGACTTGGGATAGGAATGTTTAAGGTGTCCACTGCTTTTCTTCAGACTAATTCAGCTTCATATCAAGAGGCCGAATATTGGAGAGCCGTTCCGGTACTTCATTGAAATAGGGAAACAAATATTTCCACAACTGATCAAGGCTTTGAGCAGGGATGGTGAATATGTTTTCTGCTCTGCTTTATGCTGTAGAGAGTAAAATTATCGTTCAAATCAAGTGAACGAATACGAAAAACCTGTGAGAGACTAATGGAAGAGGTTACTGATTTTTCCCTAATTGCTCACGGTTTTTTACAGGGATGGTGAAAATATCTTCTGCCGTTCTGTATGCTAGTGGAATCCTAATTAGTCTTGAATATCACAGGACATTGGGCTCAAGATAAATAGAAGACAAGAATGATGAGAATGGAATATGCAATGGAAGATGAAATATCATTTGAAGATCAAAAGAATTGAATATGTGAAATCATATATATATATATATATATATATATATATATATATATATATATATATATATATATATATATATATATATATATATAATATATATATATATATATATATATATATATATATATATATATATATATATATATATATATATATTATATATATATATATATATATATATATATATATATATATATATATATATATATATATGTATGTATGTATGTATGTATATGCATATATATATATATATATATATATATATATATATATATATATATATATATATATATATATATATGTATATACATATATATATATATATATATATATATATATATACATATATATATATATATATATATATATATATATATATATATATATATATATATATATGTATGTATGTATAGGAACTATGATATCGAATACAGGGTCTTAAGAATTGGAATTTAATGAAAATTCAAAAAAGGAAATCAGACAATAACAAGGTTAAATGAAATTTCGAAATAAAATTGCCGGAAATTACACATAAAACTGTTACTGTATGGACATGAGTCATGGTGTAACAATGAAACTATATCCAATAGATTTTGTAGATTTAAGAACATAACTCTCAAAAGAATAATAGAAGTGAAAGGGTAGGACAGGATTAGAAATTATACTATAAGAGAGATTATCCAGTTCCATATATGGATGAGTGGTGGATTAGCTCACAAAACATTTAACTGGGCTCCAAAATGCACTAAAAGTCCAAGGACTACATGGCTGAGAACTCTGAAACCTAAAGTAGGAGTTGATGAATAGAGATGGATTGATTTAAAAGCTGAATATACACCCAACTGGAGAAATCTAACTAAGGCATTTTGCGTCAATAGGCGTAGGAGGAGATGATAATGAGGATGAAATATGTTTCAAATCAGGAGGAAATTTTTTAAAAAGACTTCTTGGGAAATTTGATGAAAAACGGTGACAGATTTTCCAGATATGGTGAAGGCTTTGTACAGGAAGTATGAAAATATTTTCTGCCTATCTTTATACCACTGGAAGACTAATACAGCTTCGAATACAAACAAAAAAAATTTGGAAATTCTTTGTTGGACTGATGGAAGAAGTCAACGGATCGTTCCCACAATTACCTAAGGTTTTGGACATGAAGGCTGAAGGTTTCCTCTACCTTTTTCCAAACAAATTCAGCTCCAAATAAAGAGGACTAATATGAACAGGCTTTTAGGAGATTTTAATGAAAGAGAGTGACAGATCTTTCTAGAATTGCTAAAAACTTTAGACAGGAATGGTTAAAAAGTTTTCGCTCTTTCTCTCTGCTATTGGAAGACTTAACAAGTCAAATCATTGAGAAGAAATTTTGAAGAGAAGCTGGGAGACTTGAATTAAAAGGGGGGACGAATCTGTCCATAATTGCTCAAGGCTTTGTTCAAGAATAATAAAAAGTTCCTCTGCTTCTTTCTAGGATATTGGAAGACATTAAATTTCAAATCAAAAGAGCGAATATTGGAAAAACTTTGCGGGACTCTAATGCAAGAGTGTGACAGATCTTTTCAGAATTGCTCAAGGATTAATATAAGAATGGTAAAAATGTGCTTTACCTTTCTCTATGCTATTGGAAGCCTAACTGAGCATAAAATCAAGGACAATTATTTCAAAACATTTAGGAAACTTTAATGAGAAGGGGAGAAGGATCTTTTCAGAATTTCTCCTTGATTTGTACAGGAGTAGTAAAAATGCCCGCTGCCTTTCTCTATGCTAGTAGAAACCCAATTGAGCTTCTATTCAAGAGAAAGAGGGATATAGATCTTTCCACAATTGCTATAGGCTTTTTTCATGAATGGTGAAAACATCCACTGCCTTTCTGTATGCTAGTGAAGACTGATTATGCTTCAAATTAATTAAACAAATATTGCAAAGCCTTTGTGGGACTTTAATGAAATAGGGTGGTGGATCTTTCCAAAAAATTCAAAGGTTTGGATAGGAAGGGTGGTGTCCTTTGCCTTTCTACAGCCTAACTCAGATTCAAATCAAGAGGATAAAAAATTTGGAAGCCTTTTGGGAACTTTAATAAAAAAGGGTGACGTGTCTTTCCAGAATTACTCAAAGCTTGGGCAGGAAATGTGAAGGAGTCTTCATCTTTTATCCAGACTAGTTGAGGTTCAAATCAAGAGAGCAGATATTGAAAAGCTTTTAGGGAAATTTAATGAAAAAATGTGATGTATCTTTCAAGAATTTCTAACGGTTCTGGATAGATAGGTTGAACTTTTTCTATGCTTTTCTCCAGACAAATCTAACTTCAAATAAAGAGGAAAAATATTGAAAACCTTTGAATGACTTTACTGAAAGAGGCTGAAAGATCATTACAGATATGCTCAAGGCTTTGGAAAGGCAGGGTACATTTCTCACTCTCTCTCTCTCTTTTTTTTTTTTTTTTTTTTAGAAAAGTCAGGACAATTATTGAAAGCCTTTGGAGGACTTTGCTGAAAGAGGCTGACAGATCTTTCGAAAAAATGCTCAAGGCTTTCAAAACGCAGGGTAAAGGTGTCCTCTGCATTTTTTTTTCAGAAAATTCAGGCTTCAATTAAGGAGGAAAATTATTGAAAGACTTTGGAGGACTTAACAGGAAAGGGGTGGGGGGTGGGGGTGGAGGGCAGATCTTTTTGGAATTACTCAGGGCTTTGGAAAAGAAGTTTTTAAGAGGTCCTTTGCCTTTCTTCTGACTAATGTGGCTTAAAGGGAAAAGGAAAATAATGGAAAGCCTTTGGGGTCTTTAACAAAAGAGGGCGAGAGATTTATCCAGAATTATTCAGGACTTAGGACAGGATTTATGAAGTTATCCTCTGCCTTTCTCCACAAGAAATCAGCTTCAAATCAAGAGGACAAATATTTGAAAGCGTTTGTGGGTCTTCATTGAAAGAGGGGAACGGATTTTTGAACAATTAGTCAAGGCTTCGGAAAGAAATGGTAAAAGTGTTCTCTGCCTTTCTCTATAGTATTGGAATAATAATGAAGAATTGAGTCATGAAGATAAATACTGGAAAGCGTTTGGGTGACTTTGATGAAAGAGGTCAACGGATCTTTACGAAAATAGTCAAGGCTTTGGACAAGAAGCTGGAAGTTTATCTCTGACTTTCTCATTGATTAATCTAGCTTCAAATCAAGAGAAAAAATATTGGCAATACTCTATGCAACTCTCTAGGAAGAAATGAGACAGAACTTTCCACAATTGCTCAAAGCTTTGGACCGGAATGGTGAAAAATTTCTCTGCATTTCTCTATGCCATTGGAAGACTGGTTAAGCTTCAGATCAAGAAAACAAATATTGGGAAACATTTGAAGGACTTTAATGAAAAATGGAGATGGATCTTTCCACAATTAATCAAGGCTTTGTATAGGATTGGTGAAAACGTTCTTTGCATTTTTCTAAGCTAGTGAAAGTATAATTAAGCTTCAAAACAGGACAAAAAATATTTGAGAACGTTTGGTGCCGTTTTATGTCAGAGGGCAACGGATCTTTAAATAATTGTTCAAGGCTTTTGACAGGTATTGTGAAAGTGTCGTCGGCCTTTCTCAACCTTATTGGGAGACCAATTATGCTTCAAATCAAGAAGAAAAATATAGGAAATCTTTGGGGAACTTTAATGAAACAAGGTGACGACATAAAAGAGATGTTCAAGGATTTGAAAGGTAAATATAAAGGTGTCCTCTGCTTTTCTTCACACCAAATAAGCTTAAAACGAGGACAAGTATTGCAAAATATTTAGGGGTTTTTAAATAAAATGGGTGACAGATATTTCACAAATTGCTTAAAGCTTTGTACGGGGATGGTTAATATATACTCTGGCTTTCTCTATCCTCTTGGAAAACTAATTAAGCTTCAAATCAAGAGGACTAATATTCAAAAGCGTTGGTGGTCTTTTTGAAAGGCTACAAATCTTTTCAGAATTGCTCGAAGCTTTGAACAGGAAGGTTGAACGTACGTGTCCTCTACTTTTTTTCAGGACCAATTAAGATTCAAATAAACAGGAAAAATATAGGAAAGCCTTGCATGAAAAAGGGCACCGTGTCTTTCCTCAATTGGTCAAGTCTTTGGCTAGTAAGGGCAATGGTGTCCTTTACCTTTCTTCATACTAATCATGCTTCAAAATCAAGGGGCCAAATGTTGAAAAATCTTTTGGGAACTTTAATGAAAGATGTCGACGAGTCACTCCAGAGTTGTTCACAGCATTGTACAGGAATGCTGAAGTTATCCTCTGCCTAACGCCCGACTAATTTAGGTTCAGATCAAGAGGGTAAATATTAAAAACCCTTTGAGATAATTTATCGAAAGAGGAGGATGAATCTTTTCACAAATGCTCCAAGATCTGGCCAGCAAGGTTGAGGTATCCTCTGTCTTTCTCCAGACTAATATAGCTTCAAATCAAGAGGACAAAAATTAGCAAGCCTTTAAATGACTTAAATAAAAGAGGGAATTGGACATCTCAACAATTTCTTCAAGTTTTAGACAGGAATGGTGAAATTGTTCTCTATCTTTCGCTATACCATTGGAATATCAATTAAGTTTCCAATCAAGAGAACAAACAATATAAAGCCTCTATGTGTCTTTGATGAAAGAGGGTGATGGATATAATCGTCTTGAAATGCAGTCTGTAAATATTTTAATCCAACTATTTGTTTTTTGTTTCTTATTTACAGCACAGCTGATGTATTTAATAAAGGAAACATACGAAAAATATGATAGGAGTTTAATACTTTTGTTTTCCATCGACAATATTATTGATTTCATGATAGAAGATAGGGAAGTGTGGTATACGATATTGACAAAATATTTGAAAAATTACATAATAATAATAATAATAATAATAATAATAATAATAATAATAATAATAATAATAATAATAATAATAATAATAATAATTTTTTGAATACATTAGGGGCGTCAAAGCCTTTAGAAAATAATCCCAAACAGAGTATTAGTCATTGGAACTCATATAGAAAAACATAATATGTTTGGAAACACCATCAGCTCATTAGTTTGGTTATGGTTAATGAGAAAAAAGAAAGTCAAAATGAGCAATTGGCTATTCTTGTCAGGTACTATACAGAATGAGTTATGTAAGAATATGTCATTAGTTCATATCACATATGAAAAAATTGATGCAGCCTTTTTAGAGGATTTTATATATAAGGTGATAGAACAATATTGTTTAATTATTTTATAAACTTGTGGCATAGTGCTATGATAGGGCCAGTGTCATAAGACGATACTTTAATGACGTTCAAGAATGCCCGCGGGATAAAATTCCTAAAGTATTATACATACATTGCAATGTGAATAGGTTTAATTTATTACTGGGTGACTGTGTAACAAGTAGCTATGGTCTCTCTTTATCTTTTCAGTTATTAACACACTGTACACATTTATAAATAACAGTAATACGAGGTATTAACTTTTCATAGAGTCACAGAAAGCAAAAGACCTATACTCATGGAGCCAAGGGGGTGTTCGCATGCTAAAAAGGGCCCCTAGGTTACTCACTATTTTCTGAAAGAACATCACCTGGGGCATCATTTTAGCGAGGGTAGACATTCTGAAACCCGGCAGTAATCTTGCTAGGGATGGTTTTGTAGTTATTGACCATACTAAAAATTTCCGCAAAAATTTGGAGTAGGGGAAATTCAAATCTTAATAACCTAGTTAGGAAATAAGCTATTTGCATGAAATACCCATCAAAATGTAGCTTATAGGGTATGCCATAAGATGAAAGTAAGAAATATTAAAATAGATCAAGGTCAAGGTCACCAGAGCTCAAGCAATGACGTAATTTGACACTTGCTCAAAATCTGGGCCTCTAAAACCTTAAAATTTAAACCAGAACCCAGTTGTAAACTAATTTATTCTTATATTTGTAGATTCTAGTAGAGTACTACATAAGATAGTTTTTAAAAATTATTTGAAGAAAAAAAACACGCACTTTAACCCTTTTATTTTCAAGTCAAAATATCGAAAAAAATGGCAAAAAATGCGATTTTTCAAAATTTTATGCTAGTTATGTTGCTGTTTGAAAGCGTATCAAAAGAGATTAAAGCAGCCCCAAATCTTTAAACAGCACATGATTAAATAGTAAGAAACCTATCATAATGTCATAATGTCTAAAACCTGTCTTTTAACTCTCTCAGGCCCAAGACGAAAATATTTGATATCGGAAAAATGACATTTTTAAACTAAACAATTTGATATGATGAATCGTTCAAATAATCAAAGGAAATTAGTGGCCGGTGACACATGGTTATCATGCAGAACCCTTAGGGGTAAAACTAAACTATTAAAAACATCCTCATTGCAAACACTGACGTTTCGCAACCCAGGAAAATTCTTTTACGAAAGTGGAGCTGACATCCAAACCACCATTCAATGTGATTAAATCTATTCTGTATGATGATCTATCCTACATTCTTGCACCCCTTGCCTGGAGCTTGGCATTGACAGTAAGAGCAGCACCTGATGCCATGCTTCTCACAGGAACAACGTTTCGTTGCACATGAAGTGCATGTGCATGGCATAGGAAAGTCAGGTGGCATCAAAATTTGATCCTGCACTGGACGCAATAGGCCATCCTGCTCAAAGAAACCAAAGTCTATGGGATCAAGATGTGGATTATCCAAACAGTGAGTCTGTATGTATGACCCATAGACAGCCCTTTGGATATGGCCTCTGATCAATCTGCTGGTTGGTGGAAGGTCTAGGATTGTTTTGGAACTGTGGTGAAATACATGGTATCTGAGGTGGTCCATTGTCTGACAATCACCTGGAGCTTTCAATGGATACACCTGCACCAGAAATTTTTCCACTAAGGTGAAATCTGTACCATATGGATTCCTGGCAAAGTTCTGGAGAAATTTCTCAGGCTTGGCCTTCAAAGCCGCTGTTTTCGGTCTGAATTTACTTGTTGAGTCACATCCAGTCAGCTGATGAAGCGGGATGATAACTTTGCACTTCTCAGGGCCCATTCCAGTTGCCAAAGTATGGAGGGTAATATATCTTGTGGTGGTTGCAATGCCAGCCTTTATCCACAGTTCCTTTAAACAATGTGCCTTCATAATACTCCAGTGATGCAATCCAAGAACTACCAAATCTGTGTCATTAGAAAGGGGAACAACTCGTTCTGCCCCGCAGTTGGTAGCATCAAGTGCATGTGGTATTGTTCTCACATTGGCTTCTTCAATGTCCAGGTCCAACGCTGGTACAGGGGTTGGTCACTGCCATTGAAAATGCCCTAACAAGGGTCAATATTGGGTGAGAATCCAATTACACTCGAAACAATATCTGTCATTGGCCTTGGGTGTGCTAGTACATAGTTTCTCAAGAGTCCCTGGAGCTTTGACTTGTTTGTAGAAGATGCCCAGAAAGCGTCCATAGAAACTGGCAGTGGTGTCTCTTCACAAATGACATTCAAATCAATTGGACCGCAACTTAGTCTTCTCTGACGTTCACTGTCTTTTATGGAGCCTTCCACGTATGTATCGAAGACAAAGTCAATACGATTAGAATCTTTACTCAGTCCATATGGCATCTGTAGGAACCGTGCACAAAGATCTCCAAACGTCTTCAAAAATGATGTCTTCATTTGGCGTAAACAACACATCACATCAACGATGCTAGAAGTTTTTACTTTTTTCCATTCATCTGGAGGTGGATAGTCTTCCTTCTTGTCTAAATGCTCATCTTCCAAGCCTTTGCAAAGTTCACTTTTATTTGGCTTCGACATAAGTCCATTCTCATTAAACAGGTAGCTTTCCTCAATTAAGTCATGCCTCAGCAGTTCCTTCATATCATAGTTTCTCACTCTAGCAATGTCAAATATCTTTTGAGCTTTAGCAAGTTTTTTGCTTCCCTGTTTTCCAACTTGCTGCTTTCCTTTCTCTGGTTTCATTGATTTGAATGTCTTCAAGTTATTCCTGTGGATTGGGTCAAACAGTGATTTTTCCTTTTTGACCAAACGTTCACGGCGGAACTTGTCATAGAGATCGCTGGATTTTTTCCTGAAATTCAGTAGGTCATCACAGATTTCACTGGACACAATTTCTTGGGTAAGAATGTTGTTCAACTTTGGCTGCTCCACATGAATGTCTGCTTCAGATACGCCTGCTGGGTTTTCATTCTGATTGAAGTATTCTATTACATCACGAGCTAACATTTCAGAGTTCAACGTAGCCGAGACATTGAACTCATGACCAACTGTAAGATCAGTACGTTTGGCAAATGATGCATTTTTGTATATCAACAGGCGGATGTGGGCTTGGTGATGGTGTTGATCTCCTCAAGCGTTTAGTTGATAAACTAGCCATCTCACACATGCATAGAATAGCCTGAAATCAACAGAGGAAACTTTCTTACTACTAACCCCCTGACATTAATTTTTAATGTGTATGCAATTTATCTATGTACATGTATGTTATGTATATATGTGTATGTATAATGTACACCTTAGATTTTGAAATGCAATGCAACATCTTCTCATCTCTTCACATTAAATGCCCAATGGCTTTAAATTACATGAAATAGTAAGAGAGTACCCACTCAAGGAAGGCTACATGATGTATTTTAATCTACTCACCTAGAAATGCATGATTTCCATGAAAGAAACTTAGGGACTCTGATGAGTGGCTTCATAGACACAAGCAAAGTGTACAGTGTAGAAAGTGGGGATTCCCTATAAAGGTGCTGACTCACTGATTCACATGCCTCTGCATGTATGGCCCAATGCACAGGGAGTAAGTTCAGGTCACAGGCAGTAGATTAAAAACTGTGAATGATAAGTGAAAACACTTTCAGCACCATTCTTTCAACGTCTACCTCCTGCTCCCTACCCCCTACCCCCTACCCACTTACCCGTACCCTCATGGCCCCTCTGTTCCCCTCTGAAAAGACATTTATAGGTTTCTTACTATTCTTAATCCTGAATTTTCTAAAGTTTTGGGGTGTTTTTATCTCTTTTGATACACTTTCAAAAAGCTCACATAACATACACAAAATTTAAAAAATTTAATTTTTTGGCATTTTTTCGAAATTTTAACTTAAAAATAAAAAGGTTAAAGTGTGTGTTTTTTTCTTCAAATAATTTTCAAAAACTTCCCTATATAGTACTCTACTAGAATATACAAAAAAGGAATAAATTAGTTTACAACTGGGTTCTGGTTTAATTTTAAGTTTTTAGAGGCCCAGATTTTGAGCAAGTGTCAAATTATGTCATTGCTTGAGCTCTGGTGACCTTGACATTGACCTATTTTAATATTCCTTACTTTCATCTTGTAGCATACCCTATAAGCTACATTTTGATGGGTATTTCATGCAAATAGCTTATTTCCTTACTGAGTTATTAAGATTTGAATTTCCCCTACCCAAAATTTTTGCGGAAATTTTTAGTATGGTCAATAGCTACAAAACCATCCCTAGCAAGATTACTGCCGGGTTTCAGAATGTCTACCCTCGCTAAAATGATGCCCCAGGTGATGTTCTTTCAGAAAATAGTGAGTAACCTAGGGGCCCTTTTTAGCAAGCGAACAACCCTTGGCTCCTGGAGTACTACAAGTTTTGACATTAGAAATATCTTTTATAACAAGGTAGTCTTACTGTTATTGGTTAGTTGCAAAGGTCAAGCTGCAGAGGTGATTGCCCGACAATAAAAGTCTTGCTCTTTCCAGTAACTGCTGCATGCAATGAAGGACTGTTCTCATTGTATACTAAGGTGAAAAGGTATATTAAAACTAGCAAAAAAAATTTGAGCGTGGATTACTTGATTCTCACGGTATTACAAAGGAGCTTTTTAAAGATCTTAACCACGACACAATTCCCCTAGGAAAAGGGAAATGACACCCTTTAAGGCAAGAGAAATCTTCCCTCCCCAAACACTGTGGTGTAACAGATTTTAGTTGAAATTGCTTCTTTTCCTGGGTGTGATTGACTTAATTACTTTAAAGTTGAAGTAGATTATTTTTTATCAAATGGATTGTAGGGGAACCCTTGAAATATACGGAAGCAACTTCGGTAGCATACTTCCTATTCAAGCCATTATGTCATCATTCATGTGTCAAAATAAAAAAATTGATGTCCAGGAAATGGAGCTTATAACATAATGGGTTATCGGTATTCAATCGCCTTCATCAACGGCTGACAAAAGATTGTCATATCCAAGATATGGCCTTCATGAATAAACCAAATGGACCATCAAAAGAGAGCTTTTAAAAGTTTCACAGGGGAAGTATAATGAGTGGCCAAGATGTTTTGAGCCCCTGCTGGATGTCAACTTACATATATGCATTGATTTCAAGTTCAAACAGATATAGTGCAGTAGTTACAGAGAAGAGATTAAGCCTTAAACAAATTGTGTAAGAAAAGTTGTTTAATATTACGGACTAAATGCTATAGTGACCTTCTAGTAGTTCAACCGTAAACCACATGAAGTCATATGATGGATAAATCAGATGTACAGCTAAATTTTTTATGTTTTTTTTCTATCCACTAAATGTACAAGTATCATTAAATATCTCAGTTTTTATTTTTATTATAAACAGAGTCATGTTATATCTCGGTAACAGTAGATTTTA
>NC_090736.1:111679594-111694781 GCF_036898095.1 Palaemon carinicauda
AAGAAATAACAAAAGGATTTTATCAGAGAATACAAAATCCCAGTTTGCGAGATTTTAAAGGCAGATTGCCTTACCAAAATGGTGGAGGGGTAATGATATATGTTAAAATTCAACTAGAGCCCATAGAAATTCAATTAGAAATCGAATATTAAGTGACAGTTGCTAATATTAATCCCATTGGAAATACATGTTCATACTAGTAATTTACAAACTGACATATAAATCGCAAAACCAAAATTAAGAGCTGTATAGACAACTGGGACAAGAATGCTGCAAGGGATTCTACATCATACACAAAGGAGCACAAACTACTACAATTTGTCAACAATTGATTTCTCTAATAATATTTGTTATCCAGTGTCTCAGTAGTCAAGATAACAGGATACAGATAAAGGAATACGCCAAGAATCTAGAATATAACGAAACTAGGAATATATAAAAACAAATTTACTACTTTGTTTGAATAAATAAAGAAAATCGGGTAAATGCATACAGCATATAATATTACCAAATAGAAAATGTAATAAGAAGCAGAGGTATGAAACATAAGTAATTGTGTTCACAGATTTCAATTCGTGAAATTTCCGAGCATAAAAAGTTAAGCAAAGAATTGGAATAGGTAGTTAGAAAAGCAAATATCAATGAAGACAAAAGAAAAGCTTCAGCTAGTAAAGAAAACTTGAAAGAATGGTTTGGGGAATATATAAACAGTAAAAGAAAACTAATCTAAAACAGCATTATCCATTAAGTGACTCAGAGGGTAATCTAATAACAAATGATTTGGAAAAATCCACTGTACTACAGCTCTACCTATAACTAGTAACTCCCAGTCTAAAATACGGACTCCAGTTCTAGGGTTCAAGTGTCCAAAAGGATCCAGATAGACTTGCAACACTAAATACTAGGGCTACCTGTGTTTTTACTAGGATTGACTGCTGTAATCCATCTACTACAATTTATGAACTGTACACCTTCATAAATTACAACACATAATGAACAGAGAAGGGCAGATAAAAGGTGTCCTGCCTAGAGAAAGGATCACTCATATACAAATTTATTTTCACTGGCTACCAATTAAAGCAAAAATTTAATTTAAATATTGTACAATAACCCACCAAGTCATCAGAAACGATAGTCCAAAATATCTATTAGAATTGCTACATATTTTGCAGCCAACAAATCGTCATGACAGGAGTATGGTTACAGATGTTTTCAAACTATCAGAACCTATATATATGTTTACTGTAGCCTTTACAGCCTATAAATATGGGGCACCGAGATTATACGATAACCTCCCTTGAAACATCCGAATGATTGAAGTTACTAAGGCTTTCAAAAGTAAATTGAAGAGTTTCTAATTCTGGAAGTGCTTCGACAATGACGATTTAACAGTAAGCGAGCAATACATAATATGAAATGCTGAATAATCTTGAATGAACCTGATAATACGAATATGGAAGTCATGTAGAGTGGAGGGTTTCCATGTTGCACAAGACCAGATAATCAATCCGTAAAGTTAAGTAAGTACCTTATTTGAACTGCAAACTTGATGAAAAAGGTGACAGTCAGTAGAACCATTTAAAATTCTAAAAGGAATAACAAATGTGGATTACAACAACTTCTTCACGGAGAGCACTAATCAGTCCAGAGGCAATCGATACAAACTAGAATTGAAAAGAGTCAACTCCAAGCAATGTGGTAATTTCTTTACATACATTATAATAAATTATAACAAATGAAGGGAACAGACATACAGCAGATGTAATGAACAGAAACATGGTAAACGAGTTCGAGAATAAAGCTAAACAAGATCATAGAACACTCTATAAATAATCCGCTCTATCCAAAGCAAATGGAGTCTCTGTGGATAGACTAAAATGTCTACGAGACATTTTAAATCATTGTAAATTCTTGTAACGTCTCTCTCTCCCTCTCTCCCTCTCTCTCTCTCTCTCTCTCTCTCTCTCTCTCTCTCTCTCTCTCTCTCTCTCTCTCTCTCTCTCTCTCTCTCTCTCCTCCATAAAAAGGATCCGTGACTCATTGGTAGCGATGGCATAGATGTCCTCTCTCTCTCTCTCTCTCTCTCTCTCTCTCTCTCTCTCTCTCTCTCTCTCTCTCTCTCTCTCTCTCTGTATAAACTTGGTCCCTTACATATCGTCGTTGGTGCCATATACGTCCTTTCCACTGGCAATTTCTTCCACCTCGTCAGATGGTAATCTAAATAAAAAATGATGCGGAGGTGTCAACACTTCAAGGGTTTTGTAAATGTCACAGGTAGGATCTGTTTTAAAGGAAATAAAGTTTCATTTAAATAATATCAATGACAGTAACAAAAGATATTATTTATCAACAAATGATTATTATAATCACTTCAAATCTAATAAAGATAATCATGATTATACCATGTTTAATAATAATAATAATAATAATAATAATAATAATAATAATAATAATAATAATAATAATAATAATAATAATAATAATAATTATAATAATAACAATGATAATAATTATAATAATGTCACCTCTACGTACTTGCATAAGTGAACGCCTGTGCCATACATTTCCTTGTGTTGATAGCACAGACGACCTCAAATGGGGTGGTTATGGAGGTCCAAGGTTCAAGATTAATCTCAGCACACTTTTGAAGGATTCCAGTTCCAATCCAGGTCTCAGAGTTTATCAGTAATGCAGTTCCCGACCACAGGAATATAGAGACCCAGATGAAAGGTAGCTTCAAAATCCAGTTGAATTTCCTATTAACAAGCACCATGCTGTTAAACCTAAATCTGAAAAGACATTTATAATTATATACATAATATTGATAAGTTTTCGTCCACATATGCATATAGATGATGATATGATCACAAATGATGGTTTCGCATCAAAACATTCGAGGAGAAATTTAAACATATGATTATAACAATTACTTCCATGTTATTCACATCATCAGCCTCAAAATGCAGTAAAATTATTGAGAAAATATTTGTAATGTTTAATTAGATTAAATAAGATTATTGTGAAGATAGTCCTTTATAATCTCAGAAGAGCTTCATTCATGAAAGGAGAATGATTAACCAGAACTCATATTCGAATTATGTCTGTTTGAATAGGTGACTACCGTGGTTTCCATAATAGATTCTTTTGGTAGAGTATTTGAGGTTTAGGATGGCAAAGGCCAGTAACAACTTTTTATAATCTGGTGAACTCGGCTTTTATTTCCAAATAGTTATTTACTTTTTTTTTCATAGATATATAGAAAACTAAAACAGGCGCTCATTAGAGCGTCTACCTTTTCTTGTATCATGTTACATATCACAAGATATGCAATTGAAATATGCCCATTCTGGCACATGGTTCATACTAATCAGATAAAAATTAACCACGACATTACAAAATGACCTTTTATACCTTATTGTTACTTTGAACCTCCACCTTTGTTCCAATCACTCGCAAAATCTAATCCTATTGTCCTTGTTGTGCAAACAAATTGGTGAAACCTGCTCTCTTTGCAAATTGATTGATAACGCTGGCATTTGAACACTAACTTCTAACAAAGGTAATAACTCCACTATAGCATGTTTTATATAATAATATATGCCATTAGATTATGCCCAATTCGGCATACTTTCATGTAAATTGGAGTAAAATCTATCAAGATATGTTAAAATTACGTTATGGACCTTGATATTGACCATTGACCCATAATTTAATTATGTCAACTTTAGCACTAGATGCATGCAAATCAAATTAAAATTGACCATTATATAGCATAAAGACGTTTATCTGCTTTTTGTGAGCCTTACCTTTAGTCCAATCACTTCCAAAATCTAATCTAATTATCTTCAAGAACAAAAACTGGATCAAAATGGCCGTTTCACAATGAAACCTGTACTTTTTGCAAGTCCATTGGCACCGCTGTCTTTTGAACTCCATCTCCTAACAAAAGTATTGTTGACACTATATAATATTGTATATCAAAAGATAGGCAAATTAACTATGCAGATTTTGCTATAATTTTCATGCAAATGCGATAAGAATTAGCAACGATGTTGCAAAATGACGATTTCTACCTTGTCCTTGACCATTGATTCAATCATTCTCAAATCTCAACATAGGCAATTGAGTTATGCACACTTTGCAACTATTTTCATGGAAATTCGATGAAAATTTACCACCATATAACAAAAATACATTTTCTACCTTAATCTTGACCACTGAGCCAGTCACTTCAAAATCCTAGGATAGGCAATTCAAATATGCACATTTTGGCTTTAGTTTCATGTAAATGAAATGAAAATATACCATAGTATAGGATAAAGACTTTTTTTCTTTGATCTTGACTATTGACCTGATTACTTTGAAATTACTAGATATGTAATTTAATTGAGCTAATTTTTGCGTTAGTTTCCTAAAAACTAGATGAAAATCTATCACAATATAGTAAAAAGACTAATCCTACCTTGATATTCACTATTTGTCCAATGACTTCCAAATCAAATGACAGAGAATTGAAATAAGCATACATTGGCAATAGTTTTATGAAATTGAATAAAAATTTACCAAAATTAATAACAATGACTGCGTTATGACGAAACCTGCACCTTTTGCAGTTTCATTATCCCTGGTCACCATTGAACCCCCACTGCAATCAAGGGTGATGATGCCACTATATAGTGTTATATATCACAAGATGGACACTTAAAGTATGTCTTTTTGACACCAGTTTCATGTAAATTTGATGAACATTAACAATGATATAGCAAAAAGACCTATTTGACCTTAGTATTGAGCATTAACCCAATTGCTTTCCAATCAAAAGATACACAATTGAACCATCCACATATTGGCACTAGTTTCATGCATATCGGAAAACCAAATCTACCACGATATAGCAAACAGACTTTCTTTACCCTCACCATGACCATTGGCCTTCTAAATAGTAAGATAAGCAATATAGTTATGCACACGTTGTCATTGTTTCCATGGAAATAGGAGGAAAATTTAACCAGATAGCAAAAAAAAAAAAAAAAAAAAAGCACCTTTGATCTTGGCATGGACCATTAACCCAATTTTTCACAAATCACAAGATAGGCAATTGAATTATGGACAATTTGGCACTAGTTTAAAGCAATTTAGAAAAAAATGCGAATATAGAAAAAATTATTTTTTTGTACCTTGACCTTTAACATTGACCCCATCCCTTCTAAATCAAAAGAGAGACAATTTAATTATTCCCATTTTCGCATTAGTTTTATGCAAATAGGATAAAAATTAACTGTGATATGATAAAAGGACTTTTTCAGTTTTTTGTTAACGTGACCTTGACCTTTGACCCAATCACACAGAAAACCTAACAAAATCTTCCTTGGATCATTGCAAATCATCCCACCAAATTTTATGAGATTCTGTCAAAAAGTGTTTGAGAAATGGGAATCACAACCTAACAAACATAACAAAATAAATACAGTAGTACACCGGGGTACAGCGTCCCCAGCTTACATTTTTTTTCACGTTACGGTGTGGAATCCGATGTATTTTTCGTCCCCTCGTTACAACATTTTCCCCACCCTGTGGCATCGACATTCAAAACTCAAACTTGGCGGTTTCTACGCGTAAGACTGTGCGAGTCACTAACTTACCGCCACGCTCATACGTCACTGCATGCGTCACTAAGAAGCTGGTCTGCTATTGGTCGACGTCACGGCGTCACTAAGTTGCTGATACGCTATTGGCCGAAATCTCTCCCACAATGACTGAGAGAGATGCTGCCTCTCTTTCTCTTTGTCATACGCGCGCTCAGTTCAGAATCTCGTGTGGGTTTCGTAAAGACTTGATCTCGTGTGAGTGCTTGCGATATCGTATTTTTTTTTTGCTTGTTAGTGCTTAATTATAGCTTTAATTCGTTAGCCATGAATCCCAAGATTGCTAGTGATGTTAAAGGCAGAAGTAAGAAGATGATTACTATGGATACGAAGTTGGAGATCATAAAGGAATATGAAGAAGGCATGCGCATCGTTACCCTCACTAGTACGTATGGCAGTAACCAATCTTCGATTGGTACAATTATCAAAAATAAGGAAGCCATTAAAGCAAATAAGTCTTCTAAAGGCATGACTGTTCTTGCCAGTGGAAGGACCTCAATCAACGATGAGATGGAGAGACTCCTTCTTCTGTGGATTAAAGAGAAGGAAATCGATGGTGATACACTCACGCAATCGGTAATTTCGCACAAGGCAAGTGCCATCTTTGCCGATCTCCTGGAAGCCCAGAGAGACGGCGGAGGTGAAGGAACGTTGCAGCAAGCCCCCCAAGAGTTCAAGGCCTTTCATGGGTGGTTTGATCGCTTTAGGAAGAGGACTGGTATTAACTCAGTCGTCAGGCATTGAGAGGCGGCCAGTTTTGACAAGTAAGCAGCAGAAGAATTCCTCAAGAAGTTTGAGAACGTGATTTCCAGAGAAGGCTACATTCCTCAGCAAGTGTTTAACTGAGATGAAACTGGCCTTTTCTGTAAGAAAGTGCCCCTCCGTACATATATCACACCTGAAGAATGGAAACTTCCTGGCCATAAACCGATGAAGGACAGACTTACGCTCGCATTTTGTGCAAATGCCAGTGGGGACTTGAAAATTAAGCCCCTACTGGTATACCACTCAGAAAATCCTTGTGCCTTCAAGGTAAAAAATATCACAAGGAGAGGCTCTCAGTATTTTGGAAGTCTAATGCTAAGGCCTGGGTCACGAGGACCATATTTATTGCTTCGGTCTTGCTGTCAAGAACTATTTAGAAGAGAACGATCTTCCTCTCAAATGTCTCCTGGTACTGGAAAATGCCACTGCTCATCCTCCGGGCCTCGAGGACATCATTCATCCTGACTTCTCCTTCATCAAGGTTCTCTATCTGCCACCAAACACCACCCCTCTCCTCCAGCCTAAGGACCAGCAAGTGATTGCCAACTTCAAGAAGCTTTACACGAAGCATCTGTTCAAAAGATGCATCAAAGTGACTGAAAGCACTCAATTCACCCTCCGTGAATTTTGGAAGGGGCATTTTGACACCGTTCAATACCTGAAGATGATCGAGACAGCTTGGAATGAGGTTTCACGGCACACCTTGAACTCCTCATGGAAGAAACTGTGGCCAGCTGTTGTAGTAGAACGAGACTTTGAAGGCTTCGATCCCTCAACGGAAGACGAGGCTGTTGATGATCCTGCCCCTGAGGGTGATGTTGAGGAAATAATTTAAATCTGGAGGTCCATGGGGCTTGTTGTCGATAAGGCTGACGTCCATAACCTTAAGAAGGAGCACATGGAGGAGCTTACGACTGAAGACTTGAAGGAGTTGGAGGCAATGCAGTTGACCATCATTCAAGAAGAGCACATCTCTAGCAGTGGCGAGGACGGGAGGGAGACTGAAGAAACGAAATCGTCAGAAATAAGGGAAGCTATCGGTTGGTATGAAAACCTTGTGAGTTTCATTGAAAAGAAACACCCAGAAAAACTTCACACAAGTCGTCTTATGCAGAGCGTTAATGACAAGCGTATGAGTCATTTTAGAAATACGTTGAGGAATCGTCATAAACAGGCTTCTTTGGATAGATATTTCTCCAAAAGAGAAGTGTCAGAAAGCAAAGGTGATAATAGTGATTCTATCAAACAAACTAAAAAAAGAGTAATTTTTTAAGTTCTAAAAAAAATCATAAAAAATTTCAAAATGCAAAAATAATAATAAAAAAAGCATTTTTTTTTATTTTTAAGTATTTAATAGTAAGTATAAATTTATTACTAAGTGTACATAACATAATTAGCATTGATTCGTTTTTATATCTACCGTCTCCTCCCCCTCTGCCTCCACCCACTACCATCTCAAATCACGTCACTCCAAAGGTAAATAAGATTTAGTTTTTCCTTTACAGTACTGTACAGTATATAATTTCTATTTATCCTGTACATGTTATTTAATTATATACAATAGAGTAAATGTATACTATATATGAGTATACTGTAGTACAGTGCTTAATATACTACTGTACTGTATTTTGTTACATACTAATTTTCATTGTTTTTACCTGGGGTTTTTCACGCATTAGCTATCCTATTACCCGCCATACGACATTTTCACCATACGATACCAACTCTTGAACGGATTAATGTCGTATGGCGGGGGCCTAATGTAAATGAATAAAGACCTATCAAAACATTACCATCTGACAGAAGAGGATTCATATGATTATACCCATTTTAACACTGGCTTTCAGGATACACTGCAAAACCTCAGAGAAAATTTCTGCTCTCTGCGTCCATACGAATTGGAGTCCTTAATGTTAGGTTACGACCATTTCCAATTCTGTCCAAAGCCGATTTCAGAAAAATTATATATGTTTATTATTCGGCTATGGACTGTCTCGCACAGTGAGATACTTGGTTCACCCAAAATTGTATATATTCATCCAAAATGTACAAGATCACAGTATAATAGCTTCAAACTTATTCGACGCTGTACACAGTTGATTTGTCGAAGCTTAGAATATCTCGAACACTAAAGTTTCTTTTCAGTTTTGTCTCGTAGTAGAGTGTTTGAGTGCAGACTGTCTATAGGTTCAGCCCACTCTGAGTACTTATTGTCATCAGCATATGATTTCATATGCGTTTTTTTTTTTTTTGCGGACTAAGCTTGGACTAGTTATACATGGCTGCGCAGAAGTGGTGAACAATCTCGTACAGTCACGCATGTTCATGTGCGCATGGCAACCACACTGCAGTATAATAAGCACACTATCCCAACAGAGTACCGTCACCCATCCCACTTTTAAATGCTGTGGATCTTCCAGTCCAAGATGCCTAAAAAAAAAAATCCAGAGGAAAGGGAAGAGGAAATAAGCATACCTCTCCTCATGAGGCAGATGAAGAAGAATATCCCAGAATAGCTCCTAGTCAGAACCATCAAGAGATTGAAACTACAGGATCATTAAGTGCACAAACAAATCCTGCTACTGATGTTGCTGCTGCTGCTGATCAAAATAGAGAACAAATCTACTTATGAGGGTGCTAGTAAGAATTCTTCAAAGGAAAAATATAAGAAAAAGAAGATCCCTGCATTCGATCTAATAAAATAACAGAAGGTGGATGTTAGACAATAGTTCATGGAGAATGTGTTCCTCTACAACTACCTTCTGGACAGGTACAAGGACGAGACTGTGAAGAACAAGGCATATGCAAGATAAGATACCTGAACTGGTTATTTCAGAGAGAACAAGGATGGAGCAATGAGTAAGGCTACAGAGAGATGAAGTCGTTCGCTTTACACCCCGCAACAGGACTCCTTCAGGCTCTGGCAAGGAACAGTTCTCTGACAGGCAGCAGTGGGTAAGGGAGAACCTTGGTTTTGATTTCAAGTACATGCAGCGCCATGACATATCGCAGAGGAAAACTGGAGCATTGAAAGTCCTCTTTTTCACTAATATTTTCGGATTCCCATTTCTTGTTGGCCATTGTTGCCGTATATGTTTTTTGAAATATGACTTACACTAATGGGTGATATTTTCTTTTTGCTTCCTTGCAGAGTAACACCTTGATGTATGACATTTTTGTCACTAATGATAAGGTACAATTCTTTTTAGATGACCCTGAGGCACCTGGTACTTCTTATTCCCTTGTGAGGGGATGTCGCAAAAACAACCACCACACCCTGAATCATTCTTAACAGACAATGGTCTCCACAACACAAACTTTCCCCTTATATTATCTGACCAGACTCTTAGACGAGGACAAAAAAACAAAACATATCCTTAGAACTATATTTTTTAAAACTAAAATAATTAGTATCAAAAGCATCCACAATTAAAATACTTAAAACTAATCAAACCTAACATTGACTATACAAAAAAACGTAACACCTTTCAAATAAAAGACCCTATCCAACTTGAATGTAAACCGCACACCAACACCAAAAATAAATATATATTTTATGGGACACCAACACTGTCCTTAACACAAAGCCGACTGTCTTTCACGGCAACTACCACTATCACCGCTTTGTGGTCAACAGATTAAACTGTGTGGCAAGTTGCCACAACTGCCTCGCTGATTGGGTTGGTAGTCATCATCCTCATCATCATCATCATCATCAACAATCCAAATACACAAGCCAGGTCATCAATGGTTAACCAATCGAATAGTGCAGTGTAAATACAATCCTTTATTACAGGCTTGGTCAGCAACAATAAATCCAGTTTCCAAAAATAACTCTCCAAAGGAAGAATTACGGCCTGAAAAAAATAAAAAGTAAAACACTTACGAACACTCCTAGCTAACTAAACTATCACACTATAATTAAAGATAAATAATAAACTGTCCCTATCATTCACAATCATGACAAGCAAATATAATCAAAACTGTACTTACTGTTGAAACATATAATCACTTCCACAATGGAAAAATCAATTAAATAAGGTATATCCAGCATTCACACACAACCGCCTCTAGCAGCAGTCAAATCAAAAAAGCATTTGCTCCGAAACATTTACCATTCTTCTAACCTAGCTAAAAGTAAACAAACAACCTCATTTATACCAACAGTCTCTCTCACAACAAACAATCGATACACTAACTACCTCTCTCTCTCTCTCTCTCTCTCTCTCTCTCTCTCTCTCTCTCTCTCTCTCTCTCTCTCTCTCTCTCTCTCTCTCTCTCTCTCTCTCTTATTTGGCAAACAAAAAATAAATAAAAATAAAACCAAAATTAATCCTCCACATTCCTCCCCCCTTACTTTGCCAAATCCTTCTCACACAACACTTACAGTATTTTTTTTTCATTACCCAGTCGCAGTCGGGAACGGGACCTCTACTCCGAGAATCTGGGGCTCCATACACTGTCTCTTTCGCTTCTTCCTTATCACAATCATTCGCTATATTAACACTATTCGTATCTGAACCCCTATCATCTAATATATCATGTACAATCATATCTACCTCGTTATCATCTGGCCCTAAAATTACACTTATTTCTGTAAACAGTTCATCCATTTCATCAAAAACATTCTCAACTTTGGCGAAAAATTCATTCATGCTACTTATCATTCTCCTATCTCTCATTCTCGCATTTGTCATCCTTTCTTTTACATCATCTAAGGAAAAGCCACACACACTATAAGTATCACTGATACTCAGCCATGACTCATCTGTTTTAACACATTTATCTTCCATACACACTTCCACATTTACACCCTTGTCATACTTATTTCTATTCTCACTTTTACTTATAAAATTCCCTCTTCTTTCATCCCTTCTTAAAGCGCTCGTATTCTTCCTTTTCATATATTCTACTAACACCAACTGTTTACACTCTAGCCCTAACTTTTCATGCATACAAGGTTCATACTTACTCATTTCCAACCAATTATTCATCCCATTCTCACGAACTTTGATCCTATTCCTTCCACACACACAGGAGGACTCACCCAGCTGAACCCTCTTACACTCTAGTTTCCCGAACATCCTGGTTGACTTATTCCCTTCTTCCTACATACTCTAGCTACATGCCCATCTGCACCACATTCCATGTACTTACCCCGCGGCTCCTTGCACATTCTAGCATAATGACCATCCTTACCACAATTACTACAAATCACATTCATACGATTACTCCGACATCTACTTGCTATATGCCCAGTCATACCACACCTATAACATTTAACCCCTTTCTATATCTTACACTCACTAATACGATGCCCTGTCTCTCCACACCCGAAACATGCTCCTAACACCCATCTACACTCATTCTTTTTATGCCCTACTTTCCCACACCTATAACACTTCTCTTCATGGACACAACTACCTGACCTACCTCCCTGCACACTAGCACTCCTATCTCTCCAAACCTGATTCTCTTGCCTAAAACCTTCATTTGCTCTTACAGGTATTCCCACATTACTCGCCCTAACACTCCTATCTGCTACATTATCAGCTACCCTCATCAGTCTTCTCATAACAGCATCTCTAAAACTAACAAATTCTGGCACACTTTCCTCCATTCCAGTTCATACACTCACAGATTTACTTTCTTTCATACCTGTATCTAACTCATAATCCTCAACTATCTCTAAAATATCATCCCATGTCAGTCTTTCTTTCGTCCACCTTATTTTCTCCTTCCGTTTCAAATAAATAAACTCAGCAACATTCTCAGGTACAGTCGCCAAAAACTTAATCATTAACTCCTTATTCTCATTTATGCCTTCATCCTCAAACTTTTTCCTAGGTAACGTTTCCAACCTACATACATACATATAAATCGCTTTTCCTACATTCATCCGTGCCTCATCAAAATCATTCTTACGCTTATACATAACACTCCCGTTTCATACGTTTCACCTGCTCAATTATTCTCTTTTTCACACTTTCATAATCAACGTCACCTACACTCCTTATCACACCATACATCGTGAACACACACCCAGACAAATATTCTCCTAACTCCCTAGCTCAAACTCTCTTACTATCACCATACTTATCCTGACAATACCTCTCTTACTCCTTGAAAAACTCGTATACATCCCTACTACTATGCTCATTGAACCTTTCACACCGAGGTACCTCTCTCATAAACACAGTCTTACACACATCGCGTTCATTCTACCTGCTATGATCACTGCTACCTTCCCTCTTGTTTTCTACTTCCTCGCTAGAATATAAAGAATCTAACTCCACACTCATACTCCTATCCTTGATCATACTCTTCCTAGCCCTTTTCTTAATCACCACTTTCACCCATTCACGATCATCCTTGCTATCATCCTAACGCCTTTTCTTCTCTTTCTTCACATCACTTTTACCTTTCTTCTCATTCTTCCTTTCACATTTCTGTTCATCCTTACTATGCCTAATCCCCTTATCTTCAATATCACTATCACTATTGCTATCACTATCACTATCACTTCCTTTCCCATTATCACCTACCTTAACCTTCTCTTCCAATATCAACCCATTACCCGTAGCAGAGGCCACTCCTTCGACTGCGCCTTCACTCATGAAAGTTTTCATCATTCCCATTACCTGCCCATCATAGCTTCCATTCGTTCCTCATTCTCACGCATCCTTATTTCAATACCCTCTCCCACTCTCTCTATGCTTCCCTTTAGTGCTTTCAGTTCCTTTCGCATCTCCTCATTCTCACAACTTAACCTCTTATTCTCATACAGCAACTTCTCCTCACGCTCCTTACTCAGCTGCAATACCTCCTTCAAAACCCTTAATTGCTCCTCCATTTTTCATTAACCTTATAACTAATTCCTTAACCTGATGCAGTTCTTTGTCCAAGAGTCTAGCTTCAATCCCACCTCGGCAGTCCCTGTCCTGGCGCCAAAATAATGTGGCGGGATGTCGCAAGAACAACCCCCATACCCTGAATCATTCTTAACAGACAATTGTCTCCACAACACAAACTTTCCCCTTACATTATCTAACCAGACTCTTAGACGAGGACAAAAAAACAAAACATATCCTTTGAACTATATTTCTTAAAACTAAAATGATTAGTACCAAAAGCATCCACAATCAAAATACTTAAAACTAATCAAACCTAATATTAAATATACAAAAAAGGTAACACCCTTCAAATAAAAAACTCTATCAAACTTAAAACTAAACTGCACACCAACACCAAAAATAGAAATATCTTTTATGGGACACCAACACTGTCCTTAACACAAAGCCGACTGTCTTTCACGGCAACTACCACTGTCACTGCTTTGTGGTAAACAGATTAAACTGTGTGGCAAGTTGCCACAACTGCCTCTCTGATTGGGTTGGTAGTCATCATCATCATCATCATCATCAACAATCCAAATACATAAGCCAGGTCATCAGTGGTTAAGCAATCGAATACCGCAGTGTAAATACAATCCTTTATTACAGGCTTGGTCAGCAACAATAAATCCAGTTTCCAAAAATAACTCTCCAAAGGAGGAATTACGGACTGATAAAAATAAAAATAAAAACATTTACGAATACTCCTAGCTATCTAAACTATCGCACTATAATCAAAGATAAATAATAAACGGTTGCTATCATTCATAATCACGACAAGCAAATATAAACAAAACTGTACTTACTGTTGAAATACATAATCACTTCCACACTGGAAAAATCAATTAAATAAGGTATATCCAGCATTCATACACAACCGCCTCCAGCAGCAGTCAAATAAAAAAAGCATTAGCTCCGAAACATTTACCATTCTCCTAACCTAGCTAAAAGTAAACAGACAACTTCATTTATACCAACGGTTTCTCTCACAACAAACAAACGGTACACTAACTAACCGCCCTCTCTCTCTCTCTCTCTCTCTCTCTCTCTCTCTCTCTCTCTCTCTCTCCTCTCTCTCTCTCTCTCTTCTCTTTCTTTCTCTCTCTCAGGATTTGGCAAACAAAAAATAAATAAAAATAAAACCAAAATTAATCCTTCACACCCTGCTTGGACTCAGGTCACAGATTTTCAGGGACATCCACCCATATCATGGCCTCCATCATAATAAAACATAGCAGCAGGAAGAAGAGGGATGACATCGATGATGATGATGGCTCTGTGACATCTGCAGACAAAAGGGAAGAAATGCTTGTTAGACTGGATTACCCTGAAGATGGGGCTTTACAACGACTGAATATTCATGTTTACTTTTCATTTTTTTATTTTTTTTTTTTACGACTCCTCAGACAGACCATTAGCTAAGTTGCCCAGTTGCATTCCCAGTCGGACCCTCGGTTGCATGCTAGGATCAAGTTTGTCGATAATATCCAGGAGGACATAAGGATGAGTTGGTGTCCTTCTGATTCTAGATGAATGTCATGACTGAATTAGAGAAATCAGAAAATGAGGATAATCAGCATCAGCAGCCATACCAGCAGCAGTCCTACCACCAACAGTCCTAAAAGCAGTAGCTTTACTAGCAGCAGCCCTAAAGACAACAATCCTACCATCAGCAATCATACCAGCAGGATCATAATTATTCTTTCACTTGCACAATGCTGATGCTTCCACCGTCTGGTCGTGCACCACAGTCACTTACTATGCCCAGAATATTAAGCAAGTAGGTACCTTAGTCTTCCCTTAATTCATCGACCATCACTGCACTTCAGCCACCCGCAGCAAAAGAGTCAACGCAGAGCAGCAATCAGGGACACCTGTGATGCT
>NC_090736.1:111700281-111725281 GCF_036898095.1 Palaemon carinicauda
AACCCAAGACAGTGGAAGACCATGGTACCGGGGCTATGGTACTATCCAAGACTGGAGAACAATGGTTTAATTATGGATTGTCGTTCTCCCAGAATAGCTGGTTACAATTGCTAAAAAGTTTCATCTACCTTTACCAAGAGGAAAGTAGGCACTGAACAATTACAGTGCAGTAGTTAACCCCTTGGTGGAAGAAGAATTGTACCAATTCTTTTATGTATTTTGGACCTCTGGTTTTGATAACTTGGTGGGTTATTGTTCATAGTTTAAACTCCATCCTCGCTTTAATCGGCAGCTAATGTGAATCAATTTGTATAGGAATAGTCCTTACTATCGGTGTGACACCTGTTATCAATCTTACTCTAATGTTTTTTTTCTTTCTTTTTCTTTTTAATCTGTACTTCCGGTAGATTTTAGTAGAGGGAGTTACAGTAGTTAATTCTGATAAATATAAAATTTATCATAAATTTCTTTACACGATATTCATCCAGGTACTTTTTTATTTAAAGCAACATTTCTTAGATAAAGTTATCAGCTCTGAGTCATTATATATGTTTATTTAAATATCACTCAATCATCTCACGCTATTTTTCTTGGCCACCACCATAAACTGAGTTTCGTTCTCGTTTAATTCTATTTTTCTAATTTTCATCCAGTCTCTTACACTATCAAGGATTTGGTTTAGAGTTGCATTTGTGTCGTCTATATCTTTTATGGAAAAGTAGAATGGTCTATTCTCCGCACATAGTTTGAACTTCCCACCATCCCTTTGTAGTATTTTCGATAAACAAATAGTTATCCAGAGGATTTTTTCGAACTGGTTTGACTATAGCCATTCCTATGACTTGAGACACTCTCATTCATCAATGCTTGCATTTATTATTTTCATAATTATTTTGGTTAAACTAGGAAAGTTTTCCTCCAATTACTCCAGATAGTAGCACAGGATCAATCGCACAGTCTGTTTTATTTGATTTCTTGATAATCCAGGTTATATCGTTTTGTGCTATGTAGTTAAATCTCGTTAATTTCATTTGTGTATTTAGTGTATCATTAATCTCAGGCTAAATATTTACAAATGACCTGGTTACATTTTTATTTTTTCAAAGAATACTAGAAAATGATCTGCAAGTTCCTGGCCACTGTACCCAACAGGTAGCTTTTTTTTCCCCTTTACGTTTCACATTATACTATTTAGGAGATGATAAAACTTATTTATATCTGTTGCTGCTTCGCGGGTCTTTCTCTTATAGTATTGTTTTCATTTTCTTCCTTTTTAGTAATTAGCTGTATTGATACATTGCTGTTTTGAATTCAACCCATATACATTCAGCTTTTAACCGATTCCACTTTCTTTACGTAGTCTTATCTCTTTTTTTTCTTAAGGTCTCTCCATCAAACCAAGGAGATTGGTCTTTGACAGTTGTAGACTTTTCCATCAGTGGGCACATTCAATTATTTTCACTCTTACTTACTCTATTTTAAGTATTCGTAAGGCAGTCAACACCCAAAGCTCCAAGAAACCTTTATCATCATGATCATATGGAATGGAAAGAGCATCATTACTTTTTTTTTTTTTTTTGTGACTTCTTCAATTCAATAAAAACAGTTGGAGAAAAGATTGGTTGATGTCTAAAGACTATTTTTTTCACTACTGCTTGTTTCTGCAGATAAAGCCTAAAAGTTATAAGTTTTGCACAAAGGGAGATAGTGCCTTTCTCTTCAGCATTTATATCAGATACAATTTCATCAGATATAGCTAAGTCCAGCGTATTTCCAGTTAAAATAGTTGCAGAGTCGACATTATTCACCAACTTATATGATCCAAAATCTCACTAAATGTAAAAACATCAAGATTTGATACCTCATCCATCCAAGGATTGAAGTATCCACAAATAACTTATTATTTTTTCTCCATGATAATCATATCAGTTTTGATTTACAACTATAACCATTTATACCATATGAAGTGAGAGATCATGATGAGGATTGTAGAAAAAATAATAATGCAGCCAGTCTCATAGGAACGTCATGAAAAACTGAAACCCATCAAGATCAAAACAAAACTATGAAGGCTATGGCAGATATAACTGAATAGATGAAGCTGGACGTTTAACGTTTACGCTATTCAGTTTGTATATTTTATATCACCGATTTAACATCATTACGAATATTTGACTGTTCTTGGCTGGATATTCTGCTACCTGATTGAAAGCTCAAAACCCCTATGGAAATCAATTCTGACCTTCAACAACCTCCAGGGCAAATATATCTATATACTTTACCACGTAGAATATTATCAAGATCCAGGAAGAAGTTAGCACCGAATTCATATCTAAATAGAGAAAAGGTGTCATCAACATATATAACCTGAAGCATTGGATGATATCAGAAAGTGTAACTTTCATGCGATGTTACATGATACGGCAACGTATTAATCTACGTACATAAAGTATATATGGATATATATATATATATATATATATATATATATATATATATATATATATATATATATATATATATATATATATATATATATATATATATGTATATATATATATATATATATATATATATATATATATATATATATATATATATATATATACATATATATATATATATATATATATATATATATATATATATATATATATATATATATATATATATATATATATATATATATATAGGACATCAGTAAAGTATTTAATGTTTAAGAAATATTCAGCGATATTTGTTTAATGTTATAAAACTTTTTAATCATATTACATTAGCCTTCTGATGAAATGGGTACAGTTAGATTAATACTAAAAAAAAAAGAATACTCAAGAGAAATCACAATATCTGCTATGGTTTATTGAAAGTAATGGGCTTCAGCGAATCGGTGAAACTACAGATATAAGTCTGGAATAAAATCACTGTCGCGTCCGTCCATTCAGTAATGACACCGATTATTTACGGAGACACAGGTAGTGATACCTCAAGTAGGGATATCCCAATGTCAATCCGTAGAAGTACCAAAATCTTCAGCTACCAGGCTCATCGGCAATTTTATAATTACAATGTGCAACTAATGAAGGCATTCCAGCTAGATTAAACACCAAGAGGAAGGGAGATTGTATCTAACTTGTTGAAATGAATATTTGAGGGTGAAACGCTCCTCAACCTAGTTATTTTATGTGATGAGGCATTCTTCCTGTCTTCGAGGAAACTGAACTCAAATAATGTGAGTCACAGAACCAGAACATCCCATGTGCCAAGGAAGACATGAATAACTTCAGATGTTTACCTTGATCTTTTGCTGAATATGTGGCACCACAACTATAGGAATTTCAACCATCCATCAATTCCAGCATGATGTTGCAACACCAAGATAGCAAATGTGTTTTCATGGGTTCAAAATCAAACAACTCCAGACAGACAATAGATTAGAAGTTTCCTCGTCTTCTTTCTATGAGGTTATGTTAAAGATATCGTGTATCGAACAAAGATACAGGTCATCACTGAACTGAAGGAAAAGTAAGTTCAGTATTGCTATTCCCACCGTTGATGCACCTATGCTAAGCAATCAATGCTAGAAATCGAGTACCTTTTTAATTTGCATCAAACAACTAATTATATTAAGTATTAAAAATACATACAGATATTTCTTAAAGAATTTTTACTTTATACCAAAAGTAACCCTAACTGTACCATGATATAACATTATACCCCTAAGTTGTGATTTATAACTATATACATTTATAGCATATGAAGTATCGGTAAATAAATTCAGGATGAGAGAGAGAGAGAGAGAGAGAGAGAGAGAGAGAGAGAGAGAGAGAGAGAGAGAGAGAGAGAGAGAGAGAGAGAGAGAGAGAGAGAGTTATTAAAGTTCTGAAATTTAATTTGCATTATGTAATAATGTGATTAAATTTTTAATTAGATAACCTAGCAATTTATTATTGCGACAAAACCTTACTAATGTATTATTTTGACACACAACTGCCATTCCTAAGACTGCAGCTGAAATAATAACACAACGTTTTAATTCCAATGGTCAACCAAAAAATTTCATTTAATTTGTATGCTTATTCCTAATACTCGTATCATTATTTCATATGAAAGTTAATTACTTTTTTCTTTTTTCCTAATGAATGTGAATAGCAATTAAAAAAAATAGAATAATATCCTTATCATAATATTATTTTTTAAGGTGTAAAACCACACTAAGCGAAATTACGCTAATCCTGAATTTATATGTGCAATAAATTATCAACAATTTATCAATCAACGCATCAAAGACCTATTAGTGGTAGTTACTAATTTCTGCAATACGTATTTAGGTTTATTTTAAGCTTAAAAGCCTATATGTAAAAGCTGGGTTTCAGAATTTTTATCCATATTTCTAAGCATATGAGGATATCTAATTATTTTAAGTAAAAATTTATAAAAAAAAAAAAAAAAAAAAAAAAAAAAAAAAAAAAAAAAAAAAAGACTTGCAGAAAATTGAATGCGAGACGCATTTTCGAGAACAATATTATTTTGACTTCATCATGGAAATGATTTGGAATTTCTTCCATAAGAAACTCTGTCTCTAAGAAAGCTAAAAAGACATGGGAATTGCCAAGTCATTTTTGCTTGACCTCACAAGTCGAAGAGGAGAGAAAAAAATTTAGTTACGCCAACCTTTCGGCTCAGATATTTGATGCATAAATTTTATGATCTCAACAAGCTTTGCTTGGTGATTACTATAATACCATTCTTTATGTATCTGATAGTAATAAATACTGTACATTAATTAAATACTAGGTTACATCCTGGATTATTCCGAATGTCAAAGAGAGTTCGTGTTCTATTTTTAAAAATGATAAAATCACCACTTCGAGAAAATCTGCAATGGTTTAAAAAATAATTCCTTAATTTTCATTATTTTTATTTTTTCTAAATCATGCTAATAACACGAAGACCGTTGAATATCAGTGATAGTAGGTAAGATCAAACACATTCAGGAGTTTCTGCATATAATCTATTTTTTGTCATAGAGAATTTGCTATTTTGTTTAGATCATGATTAGAAAAATATGATATTCGCTTTAATTACTAAAAAAAAAAAAAGATTTTTTTTTTTTTTCATTTTGGTGAATAGACTATCCTGTTTTGTTTCATTTGGCTTATCTTACTTTCCTGGCACGTATTTCAAGTTCATTGGTGGTATTTTTCAACAAAATGCTAGGCAAGCACATTTCTACTAACAGTTCGTGCTCAGTTTTCTGTTTAATACATCAAAATCTACTTCTTCACACTCGGTGGTATCTGTTTCACTAAACCCTGTAATTGCTTTCCTCAACAAATACTTTCTGAAGAGACTCCTAAAACCTACCAAATTAGGATTCTCCAGTAAGCCATTTATTTGGAGTTTGCAACCATAAAACAGGGCTCCAAGAAATCCTGATTTGAATACCTTGTAGGTATGAGTTTAATATTATGTATTTTTTATTACGTATTTCATAACGATCCATAAGCAACTTACATGACAGAATTTCTCTCTCTCTCTCTCTCTCTCTCTCTCTCTCTCTCTCTCTCTCTCTCTCTCTCTCTCTCTCTCTCTCTCTCTCTCTCTCTTTGCGTTTAAATGTTAGGAGTCATTTTCTTCAGATTTATCTTCTGACCCTAATAATTTTTCCCAAAAGCTTTTCGTGAAATATTGTTACCAAGCATTGACCAAAAATTGATAACGTTAAACCCATTCTACATAATGAATAAAATAGCACCTTAATTTACCTTAGGAAAAAATCTCTATTCTCTCTTCCTCCTACTATACATTTAACGAATGGAAGAACCAGATGCAAAACTATTGTATTCCAATTTGAACCCACATTTTCCTCGGTAATATCCTCATTGTAAAATGCACAGAACAAATCACAGCATGATCTACGTTTTCGTGAGTCATGGCTATTTTCAGACGTATCTTAAACTTTTATTTGTCAGGAAACAAAAGAAAAATGTCAAAACCTTAAGACTTAACTCTTTCTTTCATGTTGAAGATACCAAAAACTGCGCAGTTTTTAAGCATTGTGTTGACAATATTTACGCTGTGCTTAGGTAGGAAAATTCTTTTTAGACTATTATTTACCACAAGGAATGTTAGCGAATGAGACATTTTACAAGGCAACCGGTATTCATATGCTAGAATCTTAAACATCTTACAAATCAGTATCTATCAAAGAAGTCACTGGGTACAGGATAGATTTAAAAAGAAAAGAAAAAAAAAAAAAAAAAAAAAAAAAAAAAAAAAAAAAAAAAAAAAAAACTGAGGGACTTCTTGGGTTGGCATTTCGTCAAATCTTTAACATTGATTGCTGTAAGCGACCCCAGCAGGGGTTTAGGAGCTCACGTGAGCTCATTATCCTACACCCTCAGATTCTGACCTGCACATTAGCATACCTGCTATTCTCTGGATCCTGGTTGTTGTTATGACGAGTAGTGTTATACGCGTGGTATTGTAGGATGTAGGAAGAATGTGTACAAGGCCTTTATTTTCATATACTGGGTGTGGTGAAACAGAGCCTCTTATTAGTGAGTGTAAGAAGGAGAAAGTGGTTAGGTGTTATGTGTGGCATGACTGGGCGTAATGCTAGTAGATTTTGACAATCATACAAGTATGATTTTTCTGCAGTTGAGGTAAAAATGGGTATTTAACAAAGTAGGTGCAAAGAGCAACTTGATTAGTGTACTAAATGTGATGAAGATGGGAATGTTGCACGTGGATATAGGAGGTGATTATGTTAGCTGGGATATTTGGAAACTTATTAGTAAGATGGATCCGCTACGTGTGTCTTCCTGTCTCTGTGGAGTTAATGGGATGCATGGTCGTGAGATGTTATTGCAGGAAAATTTGATAGGGGAAACGACATATAATTGCATTTATGTGGAAGTGGCGTTTATTGGAATCGACACCCATGAGAATATAGTGAGTAAATAGTTTAGCATTGATAACTATTGTTAGTTGAGTTGGGAAGGAGGAGGAAGCTTATCAACCAATTTGGTGATGATAACACATAGAATAAGTAGAATGGGCATTTGGTAAAGCGTATACATTTGCCCGCGCCACTTTCGTCACCAGGAATTCTGATGGTAAAAGGGGTATTTGATCCCAAAATACATATTGCAATATAGACATTTGAATCAAGCACAGATTGGCACCAGTTTCACGTACATAAGATAGGAATTGTACATGAGAGGACAAAAATACATTTTGACCTTTACGTGACTTTGACCTTAACTTTGGACCTTATCACTCCGAGATCCTGAAGAAATAGCTCTTAGTTTATTGCCAAATAAAAAATTGAGATTTCATGAGATTTGGTGAAACAGTTTTTGAGTTATGGGCAAATTTAAACACACAGACAGACATAAATAAATAAACAAACAAAGAACGCTAATGGCATCACTATTTGAACTATATCAGATTGTAGGTAATTCAAGTATGCACATTTTAACACTAGTTTTATTCCTATCGGATAGAAATTTTTCTAATATAGAAAAAATAATCTTTTCCTGACCCTGACCTTGACATTTTACTCTGTCAGTCTCAACCAGTCAAATTGTCAGTGGATCATGTGCAAACGTCTCATAAAATTTCATGAGATTCGATTTTAATGGTTTTTGAGATATGTGATTCGTGTTTTACCTCTCTGTGACATTTGACTTTTGACCCAATCACTTACAAAATCTTACAAAATTGTCCCTGGATTATGGCCAATCACTTCACAAAATTTTATGAAATTCGTTCTGAAAGTTTTAGAATTACAGGGATTACAAACAAGCACACAGACACGCATACAAACACGTCCATCACAACATAACCATTACAGCAATGAAGATGACGAACATGAATATATTGGTACTCATGGTAATCAAAATTTTCTTAATAAACTTGCAAATTTACGAGTAAGTATTGAAGAAAGATTATTTCTTTTCTTCTCAAATTAGATGCATTAGCCCAGCTTTTTCACTACATAAAATTTTCTTAACAATATTCAGAATCCTCTGGGGAGTGCTAAATATAATTGTTGGTGTCCCCCTAGCATAAAAATAATGTTATGTAGATTTTTTTTTTTTATTTGCTAAGCAGTATAAAGCTTCCAATACATAGAAAGAGGCATGTCGATTGCATGAATGATATCTATGTGTTTATATACATTTCTAATAACAGTTGAGATATACACAGGAGACGTCCTTTTTAGATAATTTTATGTATCATATTTAAAAAACTGGAACTTTTGATAAAAGTACTATTGTGGTTATTTCTGGCAGTCCCCTGGTAACATGACGTATAGTAGGTATTTTTGTTAATATAATAGTTTAGATACAGGTTGATAATTTACAGTAGTTATATTTCCTTAATCCAAATTAATAGTGAACTTATTTTTTTCTTTATTCCAAAATACATGCTGATATTCTTAAAATCATCCTCCTCTAAGAATTTCCTTCAAATTAAAGTGACAGGATCACAGAGGGATATTCTTAAACAAAATTTTCTTGAGACAAATCCGATCCAGATCAATTTATATATATACATACATACATATATATATATATATATATATATATATATATATATATATATATATATATATATATATATATATATATATATATATATATACATATATATAGATAGATATATATATATATATATATATATATATATATATATATATATATATATATATATATATGTATATATATATATATATATATATATATATATATATATATATATATATATATATATAGAGAGAGAGAGAGAGAGAGAGAGAGAGAGAGAGAGAGAGAGAGAGAGAGAGAGAGAGAGAGAGAGATTTTGCCCAGATTAGTTGTTTAAGATTACTATAATCTCATATTTAAGATTTTCCTTCAAATTGAAGTGACACAGAATCACAGATGGATATTCTAAAACAAAACGCCATAGATTTTCTCAAGACAATTCTGATTAAGATTAATATATATATATATATATATATATATATATATATATATATATATATATATATATATATATATATATATATATATATATATATATATATATATATATATCGATTTTGCCCAGATTAGTTGTTTAAGATTACCATGATCTCATATATAACAGGAACGCGGTACATTGGCGTAGACTGAGCTAGACAAAACAGTATGAACTATAATAGTATACATAACACCACAGTATTTATTTTTACATACGGACATTGTACACCTGTGATGAAAATACAAGAAACTAGTATCCTATAGATTAGGCATGTCCTTAGCTGTTCCATTGCTAAAATTATATTTTTGGTTAAGTAGTGATCTAGCTTAGAATATAACATGCTACATTAGATTAATAAAGAGTTCTGTACGCCATTGATGGAAATCAGCTAGAGTAAAAGCATAATATTCCATAGATTAAATATGATATTGTTTTTTTCTGTGCTAAGCTATTAATGTGTTTCAGTGGAGATCAGCAGCAAATGATATTAAAATAGGTTAAATTAGGGTACTAGAAATTGCAGTAGCTTAGAAATCAACATACCAGATTATCTGAGGCTAGTTTTGTGTACTGTACATCCCTGGCGAGAATAAACCAGATAAATAATAATAATAATAATAATAATAATAATAAAAATAATAATAATAATAATAATAATAATAATAATAATAATAATAATATTAGTATAAATAATAATAATAATAAACATCCTTATCATCATCAGCATAAAAAAACTTTACATCATTTCATATTGAAATTGAAACCACTCTCAGCGATATAATTGAATGCTAGTATCATAGCACAAATTCCTTCATTCTAATATTGCTAGGCAATGCCTCAGTAGCGCATATTAATAGGCAACAACAATCAAATTCAATACCATCTTGACTGGCCTCCTGCGTTAAGTTACAAAGCATATTAACTCTTTAGAGCAGTGCTCCTTATCACTGATCTGATAATAATTCTTTGATAACTTGAGATATTGGAAATCTGAAGATGGAGAGGCGAGGTTTTCTTTCTAATTATTCATGACTGGAAGGATTAGGTAAAATATTAAATTTTCCCTAAGAAAATACCGTATTATATTCTGGGTGTTGATGTTTTTTCTTGTTTTTTTAGCAATAATAATATTATTACTTCTTTTTTACGTAGATTGATTTATGTTTTGAATCTGATGAACAAACAGTAACAGAGACTTCAAAAATTTATTTAAACTTGAAAATTAATTTCGTAAATTAATACCTATGATTACGCTCTCTTCAAATTTTATCAATATTAGGTAATTAATATAATTTTTGTTTTCCTGTAGAAATAGTACTCATAATTCCTATTCATGTCCTTTAGATTTTCATGTACACTAATTAGTAAAATCCATAGAAATGGTAAACAGTCTTAAGATTTTCAGCTAGAAATACGGTATTTTAATATACCGTACCAAATATAAAATGACAATTATTTTTTTTTCAATTCTGTAAAATTAACAGTAAACGGAAGACTATTTTGCTTTTGCTAAGACGAACCTCATACAAATTCTGTAACAACGATGATAATATTTAAAATACTTATTTCCTCAGTTTTTATTGGAACTATTTTCATAACATCACACAGTAACATAAAACTGTGGAAAACAAAAGTGGATAGCTGCCTTCATTATCATTCGAAACACTCGTGTTGGCTGGTAAAAGTTCGTTGGTTTTTATCACTATTTTTGTCTTGACGCTCAGGTCAATCAGGATGAAACCTCATTTGCCCCCACAACAATGCTTCCTTCAAAGCTCAGCTCTTTGTATGAGAAAAAAAAGGGTTGCCTCCGGGTTGAGGGGGTGAATTTTCCCAATTGTTTTTTTCTTTGCTAAAAGTCTTCCTTTTACCTATCAGAAGGCCGTGATATGTGTAGAATTCATCTCCAGCCTCTATAATGCCCCCCCTGGTCATCAACGCCCCCCTTATGTTAATAGAAAAAATACGAAATATCATTAGTAATTTTCTAATTTTTATAGGTTACCCCTTTAAAACTGTTCAAAAACGTTTTCTCATATCAGTGATATCAAAGAAAATGGGCTCAGGGGAGACTATGATTTTATATCCAATATTTTCGTCATCAGACAAAAATCGTAATTTCTCGTTTTTTTTTTTTTCGGGAGAGGGGTGTATTTCTTTGCTTGTCCTGCTCTTATGCCTTAAGTAATATAATATTTAGATGTTTTAGGCCATTAAGTGACATAATACCTAGAAAAACACAGAAGGTTTTTTCCCTAAATCGAAATTTTAATTTTTGGTGAATATTTATTTCTAGGTATCCCTCCATCACCAGCCGGGGTTTCACTAAAGTTAATGCTCGTTTTTTTCTTTCTGTGTGCTTATTTACTGTTCGATTTTGATAAAACTTTGTCTGCTTGTTCCATATGGATAAACAAACATAATGACAGAGCGAATTTCAATTCAAGACATTAGTTTCTCACTGGTCACCAAACAACTTTTAAGTCGCTAGCTCCGATTTTCACATTTTTATTCATAAAATCCTTTATTTTCCCTGTAGGATGATAAAACTTACAGAGGATATGCCTTATTATAGTGCTAATAATGCCTCAAAATTTCATTAGCCTGTCTTGATTAGTGTATTTTTGGCAAATATTTTTACAATTAGCACCCTCTCAACCCGGAGGCTACTGCATTAATGAAGCACAAAAAGACACTATAAAAAAAATAGTCCTGAATGATAATAACGTTATTTTTCCCATGCATTTTTCATAAGATTTTAACCAAGTGCTAAAAAAAAAAAAAAAAAAAAAAGTTCTCTTCCCGAATACCTAAAAGTTTCTGCGATTCGGTGTAAAATTAAAATAAGTAGCAAATAAGAGATTAAATGCTGATGTGTATACAAAAAGTTTCTAAGGAGCGTAAAACTCGCACTATTTCCCCATTAGGAGATTCCACTAAGCCATTAGCTGAAGGCCTGTAATATATAGTCAACAAAAAGGGTTCAGTATTCATGAAATCCGGGACCAATTTCACCACCTCATTTGTATATTGTAGACCATTACCCATCATCGAAATTTTCAGGCAACCAGACTTAGTGATGGAAGAACACAACAACTTGGCTAAAGAATTTGCTGATTTATCCATAATTGCTTGAGCGTGAGTGTAATGAGTAAATGCATTCACAAACCCACACATATACCTATGTTGTGTTATACCAGTAGGGAATGGTCTTACCACATCCACATGGATCTCATAAAATCAGTTTGGAATCACCGGCCATTTACTGGTTACCATTATAGTGATTTTATGTCTTTTTTTTTCTTTCTTTTTAAAGACATACAAAGTGCCAACATTTTATATGCCTTTCTACAGATTTTGTTTTTTTTTTTAACAAAAGAGGAAATCACGTGCTCTCCCCTAATGGTGCATCAATCCTTGAATTTAATTCCCTTCCCGTCGTCTCATAAGCACAGCTTAAGACAAGCGAGGTAGATTTAAAGAGTGTTAGAGATTAATATAAATGGGTTTGACCGTATAGAGGGTAAAGTTAACAGAGTAAATGATGCCCTATATAGAGCTGTAACTACTAGGTCATAAATGAAGAATGAAGAATAGACAAAAATTGTGAGGTACCCCATCAAAATAGAAAACGGTATATGAATTCACGTGAGGAGCAATCAGGAAATGAGACCCACGAACATTAAAAAATAACTTCCCTTCAGTCACTGATTATACTCTTCTCATTCATTCATTGTTATTGTTGTCTGTCTCGGACTTCCTTTATGTTCCAACTTCTCAGATCAGTCACAATTTTACCTCTCTCTCTCTCTCTCTCTCTCTCTCTCTCTCTCTCTCTCTCTCTCTCTCTCTCTCTCTCTCTCTCTCTCTCCTTTCCTGATGGCTCCTCATGTGAATTCATATACTATTTTCTATTTTGATGGGGTACGTAAACAATTTGTGTCTATTCATCATTCTTCGTTTGTACCCTAGTAGTTACATCTCTAGCTAGGGCATCAGTTACTCTATTAACTTTACCCTTTATACTGTCAAAAATCATTTATATTAATCACTAACACTTTTTCAATCCACTTCACTTGTCTAGACGTCAAGTCTCCCTTGTGAAATAGATCACTCAAGGGCTGATGATCACATTGCACCACAATTAGAAGATCTATCAAAATGAACCGATGACTTTCATGAACCCAAAGAAGAGCCAATGTCTCTCGAGAGTTGTAATATAATTTTTTTCTGACCCTTTTTGTGCCTCTGAAGCAAAACAAACAGGTCGCTCCCAACACTCATCTCGTTCAAGAATTACGCCACAAATAGCTACGCTACTTGAATTAGTCCTCACTAAAAATGGGTGATCAAATCTATTCTATACAAGTAATTCATCGCTAGTTAAGACAGCTTTATATTAATTTTAATGTCCTATTTTCTTATACTCTACAATTTATTACTTTTTTTTTCTTTAGAACAAATATGTGACTCGCTATCTCTCCAAACCCATTATGAATTAACGGTATTTCCCTGCGAGGCCAAGGAACCCAGCTACTCCCTTGGTTGTACATGGCCTGTGGTACGTAGCTTGGGGATATAGAATGACCTAAAAATTCTAACTACAAAAACACTTTCAATTTAGTAATTTTTTCCATACCATTATAGCACAATGCTTCTAAAACAATACGAATATAGTTATTATGGGCATTTGCTGTTTTTCCTGTAATCATGATATGGTCTAAAGTCTCTATATAAACAAGAACATTATGGCCTTTTAGAGGAGAAAACCCTACAGTCATTACTCCCGAAAAAAAAATGACTGGGAGCCCTTTTAACCTGGAAAGGAAGAAAATTAAACTTAAATAGTTGATCATTGGTTTTGAGTTCTCTTTTGTATTTAATATCTTCCTGAATGAGTATTTCATAATATCCATATTTTAAATTGGTAGTTGTAAAATATTTACTATCACTCATCCTTTATGAGCAATTCTTTGATTGAGGGCTATGTAAATGCATTATGATTAGCGACTGCATTCAACTTCGTTTGGTCAACACACAATTTTACCGAGCCATTTTTTTTCCTAACTGCAAAACTTGGAGAAATGCAGTGGGATTTGTTATTCTCGATAATCCCTGATTCCCTTAATTTACCAACACCTTACTATCTCTCCCAGGAAATTAATAGGCTTCTTATAATGCCTTGACCTGATTGGCTACGTCTTCCCCGTTTCAAATCTGAAGGGAAATGGATCAGTCCTTCCAGGTAGCTCATCCCCAATTGCAATCAAATCAGGATAACTATTAAAAAGGTTACTAACTACATAGTGATATTCTGGTGGACACTGTGTTTGGACTTGCATAATTAATTTTTCAATGTTTTGAACTATGTGCGCTGGAGTCATGGCTCCCAAGAATCTGTTATCAATAATTTCACTTTGCTCTAATTCACATATAGAATCCCTTCATAATAAAACTCTTTGATTTGTCAAAACAACTATTGTAATATCCACTTTGTTCCCTTTTATATCTGACAATCCCTCAAAGATTAAATATGCCCATTTTTCACGTGGTTTACCAATGACCTCAGTTCCCTCCGGGAGCGGCTAAGATGAGATCATTGATATCCTCATCAACAGCTGGGGAGGCACTATATTTTCCTCTATGGTATGGCCATCACCTTACCCAATTATCTCTTTCTTTCCTACACAGGCACTTACTCTATCATGACTTTCTATGGCCAAAATTCACCCTCTGCCATTATTGCTACTCAACCGTTTTCCTGCTAATTTATCTTTTATTATTTATAATGATGTCAAGACTAAGTATAGGTTTGATTCTAGGAAGTCCCAAGGTAGGTAAGCTGAAAAAATTCATTTTGTAAACTTAACAGATCCCATTTCAAATTTGACAAACATTGTATGTCTTGCCTGTAGTTTATTTCCTCCTGGTGTGCCAAAATGATGGGTGTCGCTGACTCTGGTGGGTTCAAGGAGCTTCCTTGTTCAAAAAATTAAAATGCTGCATCCTGTATTGATTACATCTCTGATGGAATTATCTGGTAGGTCTATAGTGACTGCTAAAACTGCAAGACAATAATTTGGATCGCAATATAGGTAGCACAGGCTGACGATATCACTTGTAATATCATCACCGGCTGCTGCATTGGGGATACCGAGGTAGGTGCCACTGCCCTTTTGCCTGTTGGGACCCACAACCTTTTACTGGCTGCTTTGTTGACTGCTGGTGCTGTTGCCATGCCGCGGGTCATCGATCTCCCTCGTCTCCCTCTTCCTCTACCTCCATTTTCTTAGATATGAGGCAGGGGTTGGGCACTCTCGAGGTAGATGACCATAGGCTTGACAGGTGTAACAACGGAGAGTTTCTTGAGTAGGATACGCCATTCATGTGTGCGCCTCTCCTCAGGCACTGCCAACATATGAAGACATTTCTCACCTAAATACTTCACTTTCCCCTCTTCCTCATGGCTCCCACCTGTCCAGAATCGGGAGGATTTCTTCTGAAAATTTGTCTAGATTAGTTCCTAGCATCATTATTGAATTCTTAGGTAATAGATTGCAAAGAGTTGTTGTTGATGGGCACCATAGTTAGTATAAGAATGTGATATATTGTGTTTCATAGGGTAGTGTTCTTGGCCCATTACTTTTCACAATATACATAAGATATGTGGTTTGACGTAGAAAACAGGCTTGTTGCCTATGTAGATGATGCTACACTCTTTGCATCGATTCCATCTCATAAATGTAGATCTGGGATTGCTTAATCCCTTAATAGAGATTTAGGTAAAATTAGTGGATGGTGCAATTTATGGGGTATGAGGTTACATACTAACAAACTCAAAGTATGATTGTAAGTAGATCAAGGACAGTGGCTCCTCAACCTCCAGATCTCAGCACTGATAATGTTTCTTTAAATCTGTGTGACTATTTTGATATTTTAGGTTTGATTCTCAATAGTAAATTTGCTTTTGAGAAACGCATTAGGTCACTGTCTTTTTCAATTGCACATAAAAAAATTGCTTATTGAGAAAGTTGGAGAGGAACTACGGTCAATTGAATTTCTTATTTCTGATCCAGATACTAATCTGTGGCAACGGCGGTCATTTAGTATGTTTTGCAGGCTGTATAGGATTTTTCTTATTTCTGACCATCCTTCACATTCAGATCTTTCCAGACAGTTCCAACCTGTTTGCAATACAAGACATGCAGTTGATTTTAATAGTCAAGCCCTCTCCATCATGAGGCTCAATAATACACAGGTTTCTAGAAGTTTTATTTCAGCCGTGACAGAGCTGTGAAATGATCCTCTTAATCTTAGTTAAATCGGTAGAACTTCAAAAGTTCAAACTTGCAGGAAATTTCTTTATGTTAAATTGGTAAACATACGTCCCTTTTTAGTTTATATATGAAATATCTGGTTTGATGTTACTGTTTTTAAAATATTTGATTAGTTATTCAATATTTTTCATATGCTTTATGAATTTCCTTATATGCTTTCCTCAATGGGCTATTGTTTCCTGTTGGAGCTCTTGGGCTTTTAGCATCTTGCTTTCCCAACAAGGGTAGTAGCTTAGATAATAATAATAATAATAATAATAATAATAATAATAATAATAATAATAATAATAATAATAATAATAATAATAATAATTTGTATACCCATCACTACATCTGGTAAAGAGCATATGTCATCCAACAAATAGCCGCATGGATACATGTTTATAAAATTGCGAATATGCGTATTGGCTATCGCTTTCTTATTCCCCTCAACGAGGTTGCTACTCCGTGTAGCAAATGAGTCACAGTCTCAAAAAAGATACGTTGCAAAACCGAAAATAGTCTCTCACCTGTCTTTTTTATTTATTTATTTATTTTTTTTTTTTTTTTTTCTAAGTTTCTGTCATAACCTTTTCTTCCATTGGCAAGGCAAATTCATCAATTAAACATTTTTATATCTCTTCATAACGTATTAAACTGTCTCTTGGCTAAGATATTAATTCTATTGCCCGGACTTGTTTGAGCAATATAATTACTTGAATTGCGTTTTCTCTTGCTGAACACTCATATGTGGCTACTTTAATGTTTCCCAAGAACATTTCAAATAAATGAGACCCGTCATTGGCTGCTGATCAACAAAAGGCATAATATTTGCTTAGAGTTTTTGGGATTGTTGAACTGCTATATTTTTAATATCTTCTCTCAGTTCTGCATGTGTGCTTTCATTCATTTGCAGGTCAACTTTGTTTATGTACATCAGAGATGCTATGGGTGCGCACTGATCTCCCCCATCAACTATTTCTTTGTGTATCAACTCGGATACGTTATCAAACGTATTTTCTGTTTTGCCTAGTAGGTTGGCCAGGCTACCAGCCACCCGTTGAGATACTATTGCTAGAGAGCTATGATATCCTTTGACTGGCCTGACAGTATTACATTGGATCCTTCTCTCAGATCACAGTTCATCTTCCTTTTGCCTACCCACACACTATATAGTCTGGCCCCTTCCTTATATATTCTCCTCCGTCCTTATACATCTGACAACACAGAGATTATCAAACAACTGTTATTCACCCTAGGGGTTACTGCACTGTTGTTTTTCAGTGGCCATTTTCCTCTTAGTAAGGGTAGGAGAGACTCTTTGACTATGGTAACCAGGTCTTCTAGGTGAAAGATACTCCAAAACATTTGTTCTCTATGCTTGGGTAGGACCATAACGTCTGTACCATGGTCTTAAACTATCTTGAGTTAGAGTTCTCTTGCTTGAGGGAACTCTGGGCCACACTATTCTATCTTGTTTTTCATCCTCTTGTTTTGTTAAAGTTTTTGTAGTTTCTATAGGAGATATTCTAATGTTTCTGTTCTTAAAATATTTAATTTTTCCTTGTTTCCTTTCCTCACTTAGTTATTTTCCCCGCTCGAGCCCTTGGATTTATAGTATCCTGCTTTTCCGACTTCAATTGTAGCTTAGAAATTAACAACAACAACAACAATAACAACAACAACAACAACAACAACAATAATAATAATAATAATAATAATAATAATAATAATAATAATAATAATAATAATAATAATAATCTTCACCAACGTCAATATAACCTACTGCTCCCTTTTTTTCATCTCCTGCAGCAGCAGCATCTGCTGTGTTAAGCTTCATATACCTAGGTATTTTGAGCTTGAATTTTACCGACTAAAAGTACAACATCACCATAGCACACACAAATAGACGTATTCTTCCACCTGTCACCAAGTATGTCCCATGTCGACGGATAATGCAACATGGGAACATACTTTTTTTCTCACTTTATTATGAGCGCTCTAGTGGCAGTGAGCAAGTAATGCCATGTTGCTCTACTAATATGGTGAGACTACTAGATTTGTGTAAATCTCAACTATGATGGAAATATACCATTACCTTAGTTCATAAGACACATTGTGGCCGGATATCACAACATAGACCCGCATACCCTTGATCACACTAACAGATAAGTGGTCACAAAACATAAACTTTCCCCTTAATTTACGTCAAACCAGACTCTTGAACGGAAGGGAAATTAAAACTAATCATAATCAATGACACTCTTTCCTTATAAATAAAACAATCACTTAATACAAAAATCACTGCATTGAAATATCTCTTATTACATAATCTTTAATCTATAATGCATACGACTTATTATACTTAAAAATGAATCAATTAAACAGCGAAACAATATTAAAATAAAACTCCCTAAATAAAAACACTCACAAAACTTAATAATAACATACATAGAAAATCACAACAACAAGGACACTAACACCCAATTAACAGAATACACTTAAATATACATTTATGTTTGGAAACCTTCATCTACACAAGGGCCAACAGTTGTTCCCAGCCGACCGCCATAACACTGTGGCAGACGGAATGCTTTTTGGCACCATAACTCCGTGACAGACTATCACTCTTTGGTAACCTACCTTATCTGCCTCAAATCATTTGGGCAGTCGATATCATCACCATCATCAGTACTCCGAACAAAATTTTACAACCGGGTTGGGTTATAACGGCGTTATCATCATCACCATCATTATTATCTTACAGAACAATCAAATCAAGTTATTCAACAAGATCCAGGTCATAAACATTCTGTCAGTAATAAAAAAAAAAAAAAATTCTCCAAAGAAGAAGTTATGGTCAGGGTGTAAATAAATGAATAATAGAAAAAATACTCACTAACACTCCCCGCTAACTAAAGTATTGCAATATAATCAAATGTAAATACTAATTTGTCTCTATCATTTATTAGCATTCAAGCAAAGATAGATAAAAAGACTATACGTATTGATATAAATAAAATCTTTGTAGCTGGTCGAAATAATGAACGATTAAATACCAGCATGCGAAGCACACTGCCTCTACCTGCACTTAAAAAAGAAAAAAAAAAAATCCGTGACATCATTACTGTCCCAACCTAGTTGCAAAAAAAAAAAATAATAATAATCAAACGACAGCAATCATGTTCTTCATATTCTTCCAACCACACTTTTCCAAATCCTCACTCAAAATCTATTTTTTTCTATTAACGATTAGCAGTCGGGAACAGGACATTTGCCTCGAATTAGTTAGTGTCCCAAACACTTTTTTTTCCTATATTCAACTAATACTATTTACATGTGTTCCAGTTCTAATTTCTTACTTATACTTGGTTCATATTTATTCATTTCCCAATATACATTTAATCATCCATTTCTCAAGAACATTGATCCCATTTTCTCCACGCATATAGGGGAATTCACCAAGCTGAACCCGCTTACCATATAGTTTCCCGAATACCCTGGCTGACTTACTCGTTTTTACATACATTCTCAAGCTACATCATTATCAATTCAGTGAGCTCCCTGCTCCCTGCACATACACATATAATGCTCATCCTTACCACAGTTGCTAGAAAATCACATTTGTGCGATTACCTTACTTTACTTTACTTTACTTTGATGGCTGCTTTTCCGGTCCCATACAGCAGGGAAACCCCACTCTCTACAGGACCTCCACTGTCATTTTACCTTGTTCGTTCACAGTATTTATCTTTTCAAGTCACATATTGTTCATATACTGTTTAATCGTCACTGTCAAAAGACTCATGAAATAAGAAAGTCTTCAGTTTCCTCTTGAAAGCCTTAATGTCTTCAATCATTCGAATGTTTCGTGGGACCTTATTATATAGTCTCGGGCCCGGATATTCAAAGGCCCTGGAGCCCGAAGTGGACATAAATCTAGGTTCTAACAGTTTGAAGCCATCTGTAACTATTCTCGTGTCAACACGATTTGGTGGCTGCGCAATATTTAGCAATTCTCTTAAGTATTTTGGACGACCGGTTCTGATAACTTGGTGGGTTATTGTACATATTTTAAATTCAATCCTCGCTTTAATTGACAGCCAGTGTAAATCAATTAGTATAGGGGTGATCCTTTTTCTAGGTGTGACACCTTTTACCAGTCTTGCTCCTCTGTTTATTATGTTTTGTAATTTCTTAAGTTAGACTTTTTGGTAAATTGTAGAGATAGAGTTGCAGTAGTCAGTCCTGGTAATAACACAGTTTATCACAAGTTTTTTAACAGAATTTTCGTCCAGGTACTTTTTTATAAACGCAATATTTCTTAGATGATAACCAGTACTTTTTATTACATTATTTATTTGGGAATTTAGAGACAAGTTGCAGTCAAGAAATACACCTAGATCTCGAACTTTACTAGATATCGGCACTGAGTCATTAATTATGTTCATTTGAATATCACCTAAGTTTCTCTTACCCACCACAATGAATTCAGTTTTGTTCTTATTTAATTTTAGCTGTTTAAATGCCATCCATACTCTAACGCTATCAAAGATTTGGTTTAGAGTTTCAGGAGTATCATGTACATCATTTTTGGAAAAGAAAATTGTGTGTCATCTGCAAATAGTTTAAACTTAACGCCATGGGTTTTTATCATTTTCGATAGACCAATAGTATAGATGCAGAATAAGATTGGGCCAAGTGCACTCCCCTGGGGCACCCCTCTGTTTACGGGTTCATATGATGAATAAGAGTTTCCAATTTGTACACTGTAATTTTTACCAACCAAGTAGTCTTTTAGGTATTCGAAAGCATAATCTTCAACGCCAGTGGACCGTAAATCATTTAGTAGCAGTTCATGCACAACTGTATCAAAAGCAGCACTGAGATAGAGCAATATCAAAATACTACATTTTTTTTCCTCCATCATTTCTAGCATATCATTTACAACAGAGCAGATGACTGTGTCCGTAGAGTATAGTCTTCTGTAAGCAGACTGGTTGTCAGGCAAAGCTTCTATTACTTCTAAGTGGCTCACTAGTTGCTCAAGAATTATATATTCAAGCACTTTTGAGACATAGGATAGATTTGAAATACATCTATATGAGCTTAATTCCTGGTAGTCCAGTGCATTTTTCAGAACTGGTGTGACTATAGCCATTTTATCAGATTTAGGAAACTTACATTCATCAGTGCTTGCATTTGCTATTCTCATTATTATTTCAGCTAGATTAGAAAAGTCTCGCTCTCCAATTACTTCAGATATTGGCATAGGATCGATCGCGCAGATTATTTTCTTTGCTCACTTCATAATTCTGGTGATGTCATCTTGTGTTATGTTGTTAAATTGTATTAATTTTATCTGTGTGCTTGGTGTATCATTAATCTGATGTTGCGTATCTACAAATGATGTGGTTATGTTTTCAATTTTGTTTTTAAAGAATACTATAAAATTATTTGCTAGTTCCTGGTCACTGTATCCATCAGGTATCTTCTTTTCTTTTACATTTCCCATTATACCATTCAGTAGACGGTATAACTTATTTATGTCTGTTGCTGCTTCGAGGATCTTTCTCTTATAGTATTCTCTTTTTTTCTTTCTTAGTAGGTAGTTATATTGACACGCAGCAGTATTGTATTCTACCCAAGTACTTTCAGTTTTTAACCTATTCCACTTTCTTTCTTTACGTCTTTTTTTTCCTTCTTTTTTACCAAATTGTCTACATCAAACGAAGGAGATTGGCCTTTTAGGGTTATAGTCTTTTCCATTGGTGGGCACATGGTATATTCACTTTTACTCACTTTATTTTAAGTGGTCATAAGACAGTTATCACACTTAGTTCCTAACAGACGTTGGTCATCATGATCACAAGGAATGTTGATAGCATCATTATTTTATTTGTAACTTCTTTGATAAATACGGTAGGAGAAAATTTTTATTTGTGTCTAAAGTTTATTTTCTTTATTAATACATGTTTCTGTAGAGGTAGGCTAAACGTAATAATTTTGTGTACTGGGGAGTTAGTACATTTCTCTTCGACTTTTATATCAAATACAATATTATTCATGTCATTAAGTCTAACGTATGACCAGTTAAAGTAGTTGTGCAGTCGACATTATTCAATAGTCGATATAATTCAAGAAACTCAATAAATACCATACGTCAGGATTTGATGCGTCATCCATCCACAAATTTAAGTCTCCACAGATAACTAATTGGTTCTTTTCTATGATAATCATCTCAATGAGAACACCGAATTCTTCAAAAGAGATACTAGATTTTGTTCCAGGAGGTTTATAGATTGTTACAAAGGATATTCTTCTATTTTTTTTTTTTTGGCGTACATTTTATTTCTATATATTTAAAGGTTGTCACAATAATTCTTTTCAACGTTTTGAGTTTGAGTAACTTTTATGAATAAAGAGTCCGACACCCACACCAGACCTACCTTCTCTCAGTATGTGATAGAAGGCATGTGTGTGGGGTGGGGCCGGGGGGGGGGGCGTCATTTCAGTGATCCTTGCCTTATCAAAGTTATTTAGCCATGTTTCACATAATGCTAATATATCTAAATATTTCTCGTTTATCGATTCTCGAATTTGAACAGTCATATTACCTACAGAGTGTATACTTACATAGCCATAGTTTATGAATTCCCTAGTAATCATGATCAGTATTTTCCGCTAGTTTTTTCAATTCAAAGTCAAAAGCATTGCAGTCTCTAGAGTTTACTGTATGGTCACTTGGTGTGTTTAATTTTATGCAGTTTATACATTTTGACACTTCCGAATTACACTCTCTGGTGGAGCGTTTCCCTGAACATTCCCCACAGACTTTATCTTCATTCTTAGACATGCAATCTTTTACAAAGTGTTCGTACCTCTGACAGTGGTAGCAGGTAATCACGTGGTACCTCTCATGTATGTTATAGATACCCCTTCGTAACAAAACTTTGTCTCCATTATCATAAATAGCCCTCCAAACTTCAGGATCACATTTCAACACATGGTGGATGGTCCAAAGCCCACGCCCCCCCCCCACCCCACCCCCAACCCCCCACCCCCTCCAAGGCCTTTTTCTTCAGGACTACGTTTGTCTTATCTTCTATATTGTGGATATGGTCCAGGCAGCGATTTCTTTGAATCAAAGCATTAACTACATCATCTTCATCATTGTATACATTGCATATCATTATTTTGGGTTTTAGTTTTCCGATTTTTCTTTTTTCAGTGTCAGCTACCAATGACTTAATTTTGTTTGTTGCCTCTCCTCAGATCATATTGTTTGCATAGTTTACAACAACATTTTCATTCATAGTCGACCTGGTGCTAAGTAAAGGAATGTGTTCAAGTGCTTGTTCAACCTCATATTTTCTTTCAGTCATTTTAGTTGTTGTATTTGTTGATTTAATTATCAACAGATTTTTTTCCTTATCTTTGTCAGCAAATGTCGGTTTCTCCGGTTTTTGGTCTATCAATGTTTGAAGTGTTGCTTTAATTAATTCCATATTCATGGAAAGAATTCTGATTTTCTCAGTGAGGTCGCTGATCAGGGTGGAATTTGCTGCGTCTGTGCTAAGGTCCGCAAGTTTGTTTTCCAAGTCATGTATTTTCGCATCTTGTTCGTTCAGTGCCAGATTACTCATGTTAGCATCTTCCTTTAAATTTGATATTACTAAATTGGCATCACGTACACAGTGAGGGCATAACCAATGTAGGCTATTCTGGTCAATCTCATTGATGGTTGTCACTACGTGCACAAATCTCTTATGGTAGAGTCATTTGCATTCACATGCTATGCATTTTTTCCGATCTCCATCAGTTTCATTACATTTGAAGTAGATATAGTTAGAAGCAGACAGAGTGTACTGTTTCTAATCACTTATGTTTCTCCATAATACTAAATAATATCTTTTCAATGATATTCTAAGTGAGAAACACAAAGCTAAAACATGACTCAGGGCATGAATAGCAGAGCTCAACACAACACATCCACTCTCTAGCACAACTCAAATATCTCCTACTCCTACATCCACTGGCTATATGCATAGTTATACCACAACGATAGCACTTAACTACTTTCTCTTTCATATACCAACTAATACGATGCCTTGCCTTGCCATACTTAAATCATGCTCCTAATGCCCATTTACAATCATTCATTTTATGTTCTACCTAACCACACCTACAACACTTCTCGTTACAGATATCTATCTGACCTACCTGGCTGCACACTAGTACTACTAATTTTCCAAACCTGATTTCCCAGTTTAAATCCTTCATTTGTCCATAGAGGTATTGCTAAATTACTCGCCCTAACACTCCTATCTACTACACTATCAGCTACGCACATTAGACCTCTCATAACAGCATCTTGAAAAAAAAAAAAAAAAAAAAAAAAAAAACAGATTCTGGCACACTTTCCTCCATTCCAATTCTTACAGTCATATATTGACTATTTTCATACACCTATCCAGCTCGTAATCCTCAATGACCTCTGAAATATAATTCTATGTTAATCTCTGTCTCGCCCACCTCATTTTCTCCTTCCGTCACATATTGATAAATTCAAACACATTCTTTTGTACTGTATAAAAAAAACTTATTCATTAGTTCCTTATTTTTGTTTATACTTTCATCTCCATGCTTCTTCCTAGCTAATGTTTCCGAAG
>NC_090736.1:111748161-111773161 GCF_036898095.1 Palaemon carinicauda
AAAATATATTTGTGTAAGAATGAAAAAACAAAAAATAAGTTATTTACAAAATAGGAGAAAAGTATACTGTATACCGTATATCTTCTATGTATACCGCCCAGTACACGGGTTTAAAAGATAAAAGAAATAAAGGTCATAACCGGACGAGAGTGGGAGAACATGCCTGAGGCCTTTATCAGACATTGGACTAGTAACAAGGCTGAGGATGGTGAAGATACTTACCAAATCTCTAAAGAAATTCCTGTGTGCCTCATTTCTAAACCTTTGTAGCGAGACCTTAGAATGGGGAAAGTTTTGTCTGATATTATGAAAGTTAAATGTTGGTCATGGAACAGAAGTGAAAGTACAAAATCAACACGTCTAATGCGTCGTCTAAACGCTAATAAGGAGTATATTCACAAGCTGGAGGATGCAGGTGAAACACAGTTCCTCCTTCACTAAGCAGTCAAAATGTTAATGTGACAGTGATGATTAACCTGTTCGTTTTTATGGATTTAGGTGACATTTTATTCATGCGAGTTTCTATACAAGAGGTTCCAGACAAAAATTTCACAAAAATTCAAACAAAAGGATTCGTGAGAAGAAAGCATAAACAGGTTCTCTTAACAGTATGGGGTAGAAATATACATATATATATATATATATATATATATATATATATATATATATATATATATATATATATATATATATATATATATATATATATATATATATAAATGGCCACTTTTCATGAAATGGCCATATGAACTTTGCTTAATTTTACCGATGAAAAAATATATTCAGCTTTTATTGGAGGCCACTCTTTCATATCCCGAATTTCAGTAATATTATACCTGTCATCGTAGGGTCACTTCCCCAATTACTGACCGAATTGAAAGAAACAATTTTTTGAGTTAATGTCCCGTCCTATAAATATTTATTCACACACATACACACACACGCACAACCACAAATATATTGTTTTCAGTATCAGTTTAAATGACGATAGCCTTAATTTTAAGAAAAATAAATATTTTTTTGGCCTCAGGGCATGTCGTCCTGATGGAAGTTCCTATAGGGTAGTTTCCTTCGGTATGTTTGACTACGGTGATATTCCCAGAGAATTTACCTTAAGGTATACAGAATTCTAACTCTTGGAGCGAATATCCCTAATTAAATTTAACCGGGGATATCGCATAATATCAGAGGACGTATTCCTGACACGCCACATAGCAATCTACACCCCGAACAAAATTAACACTTCCAGGGGTCAAAGTGGCAAGAAAACAAAAAACGAGATTAAAAGGAGAGCCGCTAGCAAGGCACCTCTCCTATATCGCTTTGAGTGTGTACATAGCGCCGCCGACGGGTCCATATGCAATCCCTTTTACGTAGCTCAATAACTCAGTGTTTTCCCTGTGTTTACTCGTAAATCTTGGATTATTTAAACCTTATGATGTTTTCTCCAGCCTCTTCTGCCTCTGAAAAGTTGAGTATTATCTTTTTAATGTATAAATGTAAGATCTTGGTGATTTTAAGATAATTTGATAGCGATATTTTCGTTACAAGAGCTGTTGCCTACCGGAGGCGTCCTGGATGCTGTCGCTCGCCATGCATGAGTCATTTACTTAGCCAGAGCGACGTTCCCGGCCTTTATGCTTTAATAATTTCAGCTATTCAGCTTTACATGGGAATTCTTTATATGATGCTATTAGTATTGGTGTTTCGGCAAGTGTATTACCTATCCTAGCCCACGCTAGGCTTCGTAGCCTAGACGTTGGCCCTAGTACTTTCATGCATGATATTCAGATTTCCGAGTGTTTTGAAATTTATTGAAGCTTTTGGCAATTTTTTACATATAAGATATTGTTGTTATTTCTTCCAAGATCGAATACGAGAGAGTTTCGGTGATTTAGGTAATCGATTTTCTTCGCGCATAGGCTAGTTGCCTATGGAGCCTTAGTATACTTACACACACTCTCCGGTTGCTCTTTTCTCCTTGGAGAATAAGTGCAATCCCTTTTCCCACTGTTTAAGCCTTAGTCTTAACCCTGTTGGTTTATCTGAATAAATATTTAGATATAACTATACCAGGGTGTTTCTGTTCTTTCCTGTCTCCAGAGAATCTGGCTTCAGGAGGGGGCAGGACATCAGCATATTTAGTCTGGGTCTGTTTCTTTCTAGCATAGAGAATGAGATTCCTTTGCTAGGCCTAGCGCAAACACAGGAGGCTTAGCCTCCCTAGACCACTTCTGAATGTTTCTGTACGAGATGATCCCTTCTTCTAGTGATCTAGCACACTAGTCCAGTGTTGTTATTCTCGTTTTGGAGGATAAGATTCTTCGTTCCCATGTGAATAACAACACCAAACCTTGTTTTAGTACTGGGGTAGATGGCAAGAATTGCCGGCCTCCCTCCCATGATTCCCCCTAGGCTAAGATGAGCTTTCTTGGCTACTGTGTGATCTGTTACTAAAGCAGAGTTTGTAGGACCCTCTTCCCCCCTCCCCCCCCCCCCTTCCTTAGTAATGGCCTAGCCATTACATCTCTTGGCCATCGTTCTACATATGTACCTAGTATAGGTTAAGAAGTGGAGCTGACTTAGTCCCTTGCCGGCCGGCAAGTTCGTGCCAGCCGGCAAAGGCCTAACTTCTGTAGAGTGTTCCCTAGACCTCCCTTGGTCTCACATCCATGTCTGAAAGTAGAGCCAGGCGGCATTGGATAGAAGGAAGCCTGAATTTACATTCTTTCCTTCCTTATGTTCACTCCTTCCGGATGCTGGGCTGTAAGGCAGTGCCGTCCTATATCCTTGCATCCATTCTGTTTCTCTTCTAGTGTTTGTACCCTAGCCCGACTGCCGGCCTGAGTGGCTGGCAGCTGGGCAGGTGGAAGGTGCTAACATTTATAGTTGCCAGCCGGCTGCCAGGTGCTAATATTTATAGTTGTCAACCGGCCGACACTGCCGGCCGGCACACACATTTGAACCAGCTTTCTTCCACCAAATAGTCTAAAGGTAGTATACTTTGGAACTGATTAAAGGTACGTGCCGGCCGGCCAGAACATTATATTATATACAGTAGCCAGTATTTTTACAGTATAGGATATACTGCATGGAGAAAACTATAGTATAGAATATGTTATAACACTAAGTTTTTCTAACATTCTTGTGTTGTCTTGTACATCCTTTTGTGAAACCGTACAGATGAAGAAAGTCAGTTCTTTCTTCATTAACTATCTAGTATATTAAAATTACTTATATTGGTGTGAGCTACACCTATTTCTCCCTTTGGAAATACCTTAATGGTTATTCTAGAATGAGAATAACCATAAAAATTTTATTATCAGGAAGGTTACAGCAATTGACAGGGCTGGAAATACAAGTGTGTGTCTTTCCTTCTTTCCTTTCTAGCTTAATTACTTTAAGCTATATATACTTTAACATTAGTTATCCAGTGATACGTTTTTCACTTGATACTCATGGAATTTCTTCTCTGTACAGGAGGACCATCCGAGGTGTGGTAGTTTATTCTGCAACGTCCGCAGCAAGAACTTCTGGGATCATGATTTGTGCAGGAGGCTTTACTTTCAAGCTCACTGAAGGAGAGTGGCTTCACAGACTCAAAGGTACCTGCTTTGAGTAAGAAGCATCCATCCTTTGTGGCCTCTCCTACTAGAGCCTTCCCCTTTATGGAAAAGGGGTTTAAGGCTGTTCTGAAAGCAGTCGAGGCAGGTAAACCATGTCCCTCCTTGGAGGAGTGTAAACCTCTGTCCTTGAGCTTACCCATGGACCAGAAAGACTGGAAGGACGTCCATCTTACCTTATTAGTCGGGAAGTTGGAGGTCGATATTACCGGACGTCAGTTCGGTGAGGACCTCCCGAAGCTGTCTGATTTTCTCTTGCGTAGGGAACAAGAGACAAAAGAAAGACTTGCCGCCTCATTGTCTCTACAAATGACTCTAGAGATGATGGCAAGTGACCCCAAGGCTCAAGAGATGTTTATGGTTGTGGCCAAAACACATCTGGCCACAGTGACGAAGGACCTTTACAGCTTTGTCAAAGCTAGGAGACCTTGTAGGGAGTTCGTGTTCGCCTCGTCTGTGGTGAGGCACGAACCAAGGAAATTAATCTCCTCCTGCATTTGGGGTAAAGACCTCTTCCCTAGTCAAGCAGTCAAAGAGGTGGTGGATAAGGCCGCAGCAGAAAATAGAAACCTTCCTCAGAAGTGGGGCCTATCTCTTAAAAGAAAGTCTTCCCCGGATGACGGTCCCCAACCAAAGAGGAACACTAGGAAGCCTAGGCTACCCTCTCGGCCAGCCAAGCCATACAGACAGCAACAGCAGCAACTTCCTTTGACCCCAGTGCTCCAGATGATGGAACAAACCCCGACAACGTACCAGCGGGTACCCCATGCTGTGGCAACACAGTCTCCGGCATTTAACCCAGCATTCAAATGGCAGTATACTACCTTTCAAGCAAGAGCTAGAGGATCAGCCAGAAGTTCGTCTAGACGCCCCTCAAGGGGATGGGGGTTCAGGGGAGGACGCGGTCAAGGAAGCAAGGCCTCAGGTCAACAGCAGCAGAAGTGAAATGCTTCCAGTAGGAGGGAGATTTCATCTTTTTCTGGATCGTTGGACCTTCGATCCCTGGGCCCACAGACTAATCAATAATGGCCGGGGTTGGAGCTGGCACAGCACTCCACCTCCGTTCCCACAATTCTTCCAACACTCTACCCCCATTCTGGAGGAATACATTCGAGAACTCTTGGAGAAAAGAGTAATCCGAAGGGTAAAGCCTATCAAGTTCCAAAGAAGGCTGTTTTGTGTTCCAAAGAATGACTCAGAAAAACTCAGTCATTCTGGACTGGTCGCCACTCAACAAGTTCATAGTGAGCTACAAGTTCAAGATTCTAACACTGCAACACATAAGGACCTTACTACCTAAGCGAGCATTTACCGTCTACTAGGCAGGCAGTTAATTCTAATAGCCAGGCCCTCTCCATCACGAGGCTCAATACTACGCAGTATTCTAGAAGTTTTATTCCAGCTGTTACCAAGTTGTGGAATGATCTTCCTAATCGGGTGGTTGAATCAGTAGAACTTCAAAAGTTCAAAGTTGGAGCAAATGCTTTTTTGTTGACCAGGCGGACATGAGTCTTTTTATAGTTTATTTATGACATATCTGTTTTTGATGTTGTTAATAGTTTATATATGGCATGTCTGTTTTGACGTTACTTATTTTAGAATGATTTATTGCTAATTTGTTCTCTTCATTTATTTATTTCCTTATTTCCTTTCCTCATTGGATTATTTTTCCCTGTTGGAGCCACTGGGCTTATAGCATCTTGCTTTTCCAACTAGGGTTGTAGCTTGGATGGTAATAATAATAATAATACAATGACTTGTAGGACACTTATTGGCACACACACACACACACACACACACACATATATATATATATATATATATATATATATATATATATATATATATATATATATATATATATATATATATATGCACACACACACCCACACACACACACATGTATATATATATATATATATATATATATATATATATATATATATATATATATATATATATATATATATATATATATATATATATATATATATACATATATATATATATATATATATGTATATATATATATATATATATATATATATATATATATATATATATATATATATATATATATATATATATATATATATATATATATATATATATACGTACTGCAAATAACCGAAGGTATGGCTCTATACTTGCTTTCAGATCATATTTTAAATATTTAGATTTTGAAGTTAAGATTAAAGGATAAAAAGTCTAAATAGAATATCAAAAATCATAATTCTCTCATCAACAGGATTACATTTATTCTTTTGAAAATAAATTTATTATTTTCATTTTCCACATTGCGTAGCAAGTCCAATCATCGTATACAACAATAAAACCTTCATTAAAATAGTATCAAATAATAGAAATGACAAACTAATAATCTTTGTTCGTATTTATCATTGTATAAATACATTAATAAAATGGATGAATAAATATATAAAATATTCTTATGTACTATCCTTTATATTTGGCAATGGAGTATAATATCATACCTATGTAAGTGAACTCTTCCATTAGCTGAAGCCAAAATATGAACAAACGCCTGTTTTTTTTTTCAATATTATTATTATCATTAGAATACATATTTGTACATAAGTTTTCCCCTCTCATTCCATGCATTTTGTTTTCTAACAATGTTGTAATTCTTTTTCACGGGTATGATTTTGCATAACAAGATGTTGCTGCTGGTTTTTGTTTAATATAAATTATTTCAAAATAAAACACTATATATATGTGACTTATTTCAATAATTTTATGAAGATGAAGATCAAGGATCTAAAGAAGAAAAACTATACATATCCCATTAATACACTCATTAAGTGAATCTAAATTCAAATTTATTCTAATAATTCATAATGGCCAACCACAATTTAAAACAAACGTTAGAAGTAAAATACACCATAGAAATATTCTTATTCACTAATATCGAATAGTTGCAAGGATGCAACTTAGAAATATGTCCTTGGTTTAGTATTATCAGGAAATTGCTGTTAGTAAAGAATAAGAAAAATAAAACTTCGCAATATAGAACAAAATAACTGAATCAAATATTTTCTGTATGATTATATATTAAAGATATACTTCATGAGATCTAGAAGAGGAGACCTGATTAAAGATCCATAAGATTCTATTACAAGCCGGATATTTTAGGTTACTATTGTTGCAATAAAGGATATAAAAAATGTAGAATCATGTTAAAAGACAAGAAAAATTAACAAATGCAAATAGTAAAAGAATATCGACTTGAAAAAAACTGATGATTCATAAATCTCCTTCCGATTTCATTAGTATACGTAGAAAAGGATGGTGCATATCTGATTTCTGATTCTTAGGAATACAATATATCGAAAATTAACGGTTGACTTAGTCTGAAATCATTCGTGAAAAGACACATCAATTCCAGACACGGAAGAAGATTATAAGTGGATATCTGTTCATGACAGGGAACCACCTGTCTGTAATAGTGCTTATTGATGTCATGGAAATATTCTCAAAATCACAATCATTTGTAAGTTAAGATCTTATTTCAAATGTGATATTAATTACTTATTATTTATGGGAGTTTCAGAGACCATTATCAGTAAACTTCAAAATAGCAAGTTAGTATGGTGAGAGTTATTTATATAATATCGAACCCAGTTATAACTGCACTCATGAAAATAAGACTTTTTATCCTTCTCAACAATAAGAGAAAACCACAAAAGTACTTTATATAATCTTAAATCCAAAGCCGATTTGAAGGTAAGAATATATCAAATATTTTTTTTCCTGGTTTTAAGTCTAATTATTCTGCACTCTCTCCCTCTCTCTCTCTCTCTCTCTCTCTCTCTCTCTCTCTCTCTCTCTCTCTCTCTCTCTCTCTCTCTCTCTCTCTCTCTCTCTCTCTCTCTCTCTCTCTCTCGTCTTAAGAATTGAATTTAATGATTTCAGATGATAACACGTTTTTCAGGAATGGATTTGGTCTAGCCTTTTTCTTTATAATATTTACTATATCATCAAAACACAGCTATTTTGTCTTATTGATAATTCAAGAATATGGATTAATATTTCAACATATTATAGATATAATCTCACTTTAAAATATATTTGTGTAGAATGAAAAAACAAAAAATAAGTTATTTACAAAATAGGAGAAAAGTATACTGTATACCGTATATCTTCTATGTATACCGCCCAGTACACGGGTTTAAAAGAATAAAAGAAATAAAGGTCATAACCGGACGAGAGTGGGAGAACATGCCTGAGGCCTTTATCAGACATTGGACTAGTAACAAGGCTGAGGATGGTGAAGATACTTACCAAATCTCTAAAGAAATTCCTGTGTGCCTCATTTCTAAACCTTTGTAGCGAGACCTTAGAATGGGGAAAGTTTTGTCTGATATTATGAAAGTTAAATGTTGGTCATGGAACAGAAGTGAAAGTACAAAATCAACACGTCTAATGCGTCGTCTAAACGCTAATAAGGAGTATATTCACAAGCTGGAGGATGCAGGTGAAACACAGTTCCTCCTTCACTAAGCAGTCAAAATGTTAATGTGACAGTGATGATTAACCTGTTCGTTTTTATGGATTTAGGTGACATTTTATTCATGCGAGTTTCTATACAAGAGGTTCCAGACAAAAATTTCACAAAAATTCAAACAAAAGGATTCGTGAGAAGAAAGCATAAACAGGTTCTCTTAACAGTATGGGGTATATATATATATATATATATATATATATATATATATATATATATATATATATATATATATATATATATATATATATATATATATATATATATATATATATATGTGTGTGTGTGTGTGTGTGTGTGTGTGTGTGTGTGTTCCCTGACTGCGGTTGTAACTAGACTAATGATATTGATAATTGTATTAGCTAAAAAAAATATCTGGAATGCATGCAATTTCTTGTGACATCCAGGGACGGTTTCCTATCCAAATACTGTTCAAATGAAATAATGAACACATTTTTCCACCTAAAAATTGTTACCAAAATTTACTATTCCTTACCACTGCAATAGATGTGGTATTATGTGACATTCATAAATGGCCACTTTTCATGAAATGGCCATATGAACTTTGCTTAATTTTACCGATGAAAAAATATATTCAGCTTTTATTGGAGGCCACTCTTTCATATCCCGAATTTCAGTAATATTATACCTGTCATCGTAGGGTCACTTCTCCAATTACTGACCGAATTGAAAGGAACAATTTTTTTGAGTTAATGTCCCGTCCTATAAATATTTATTCACACACATACACACACACGCACACACACAAATATATTGTTTTCAGTATCAGTTTAAATGACGATAGCCTTATTTTGAAGAAAAATAAATATGTTTTTGGGCTCAGGGTATGTCGTCCTGATGGAAGTTCCTATAGGGTAGCTTCCTTCGGTATGTTTGACTACAGTGATATTCCCAGAGAATTTACCTTAAGGTATCCAGAATTCTAACTCTTGGAGCGAATATCCCTAATTAAATTTAACCAGGGATATCGCATAATATCAGAGGACGTATTCTTGACACGCCACATAGCAATCTACACCCCGAACAAAATTAACACTTCCAGGGGTCAAAGTGGCAAGAAAACAAAAAACGAGATTAAAAGGAGAGCGGCTGGCAAGGCACCTCTCCTATATCGCTTCGAGTGCGTACATAGCGCCGCCGACGGGTCCATATGCAATCCCTTTTGCGTAGCTCAATAACTCAGTGTTTTCCCTGTGTTTACTCGTAAATCTTGGATTATTTAAACCTTATGATGTTTTCTCCAGCCTCTTCTGCCTCTGAAAAGTTGAGTATTATCTTTTTAATGTATAAATGTAAGATCTTGGTGATTTTAAGATAATTTGATAGCGATATTTTCGTTACAAGAGCTGTTGCCTACCGGAGGCGTCCTGGATGCTGTCGCTCGCCATGCATGAGTCATTTACTTAGCCAGAGCGACGTTCCCGGCCTTTATGCTTTAATAATTTCAGCTATTCAGCTTTACATAGGAATTCTTTATATGATGCTATTAGTATTGGTGTTTCGGCAAGTGTATTACCTATCCTAGCCCACGCTAGGCTTCGTAGCCTAGACGTTAGCCCTAGTAATTTCATGCATGATATTCAGATTTCCGAGTGTTTTGAAATTTATTGAAGCTTTTGGCAATTTTTTACATATAAGATTATGTTGTTATTTCTTCCAAGATCGAATACGAGAGAGTTTCGGTGATTTAGGTAATCGATTTTCTTCGCGCATAGGCTTGTTGCCTATGGAGCCTTTGTATACTTTCACACACTCTCCGGTTGCTCTTTTCTCCTTGGAGAATAAGCGCAATCCCTTTTCCCTCTGTTTAAGCCTTAGTCTTAACCCTGATGGTTTATCTGAATAAATATTTAGATATAACTATACTAGGGTGTTTCTGTTCTTTCCTGTCTCCAGAGAATCTGGCTTCAGGAGGGGGCAGGACATCAGCGTATTTAATCTGGGTCTGTTTCTTTCTAGCATAGAGAATGAGATTCCTTTGCTAGGCCTAGCGCAAACACAGGAGGCTTAGCCTCCCTAGACCACTTCTGAATGTTTCTGTACGAGATGATCCCTTCTTCTAGTGATCTAGCACACTAGTCCAGTGTTGTTATTCTCGTTTTGGAGGATAAGATTCTTCGTTCCCATGTGAATAACAACACCAAACCTTGTTTTAGTACTGGGGTAGATGGCAAGTATTGCCGGCCTCCCTCCCATGATTCCCCCTAGGCTAAGATGAGCTTTCTTGGCTACTGTGTGATCTGTTACTAAAGCAGAGTTTGTAGGACCCTCTTCCCCCCCCCCCTCCTTAGTAATGGCCTAGCCATTACATCTCTTGGCCATCGTTCTACATATGTACCTAGTATAGGTTAAGAAGTGGAGCTGACTCAGTCCCTTGCCGGCCGGCAAGTTCGTGCCAGCCGGCAAAGGCCTAACTTCTGTAGAGTGTTCCCTAGACCTCCCTTGGTTTCACATCCATATCTGAAAGTAGAGCCAGGCGGCATTGGATAGAAGGAAGCCTGAATTTACATTCTTTCCTTCCTTATGTTCACTCCTTCCGGATGCTGGGCTGTAAGGCAGTGCCGTCTTATATCCTTGCATCCATTCTGTTTCTCTTCTAGTGTTTGTACCCTAGCCCGACTGCCGGCCTGAGTGGCTGGCAGCTGGGCAGGTGGAACGTGCTAACATTTATAGTTGCCAGCCGGCTGCCAGGTGCTAATATTTATAGTTGTCAACCGGCAGACACTGCCGGCCGGCACAAACATTTGAACCAGCTTTCTTCCACCAAATAGTCTAAAGGTAGTATACTTTGGAACTGATTAAAGGTACGTGCCGGCCTGCCGGAACATTATATTATATACAGTAGCCAGTATTTTTACAGTATAGGATATACTGCATGGAGAAAACTATAGTATAGAATATGTTATAACACTAAGTTTTTCTAACATTCTTGTGTTGTCTTGTACAGCCTTTTGTGAAACCGTACAGATGAAGAAAGTCAGTTCTTTCTTCATTAACTATCTAGTATATTAAAATTACTTATATTGGTGTGAGCTACACCTATTTTTCCCTATGGAAATACCTTAAGGGTTATTTTAGAATGAGAATAACCATAAAAATTTTATTATCAGGAAGGTTACAGCAATTGACCGGGCTGGAAATACAAGTGTGTGTCTTTCCTTCTTTCCTTTCTAGCTTAGTTACTTTAAGCTATATATACTTTAACATTAGTTATCCAGTGATACGTTTTTCACTTGATACTCATGGAATTTCTTCTCTGTACAGGAGGACCATCCGAGGTGTGGTAGTTTATTCTGCAACGTCCGCAGCAAGAACTTCTGGGATCATGATTTGTGCAGGAGGCTTTACTTTCAAGCTCACTGAAGGAGAGTGGCTTCACAGACTCAAAGGTACCTGCTTTGAGTAAGAAGCATCCATCCTTTGTGGCCTCTCCTACTAGAGCCTTCCCCTTTATGGAAAAGGGGTTTAAGGCTGTTCTGAAAGCAGTCGAGGCAGGTAAACCATGTCCCTCCTTGGAGGAGTGTAAACCTCTGTCCTTGGCCTTACCCATGGACCAGAAAGACTGGAAGGACGTCCATCTTACCTTATTAGTCGGGAAGTTGGAGGTCGATATTACCGGACGTCAGTTCGGTGAAGACCTCCCGAAGCTGTCTGGTTTTCTCTTGCGTAGGGAACAAGAGACAAAAGAAAGACTTGCCGCCTCATTGTCTCTACAAATGACTCTAGAGATGATGGCAAGTGACCCCAAGGCTCAAGAGATGTTTATGGTTGTGGCCAAAACACATCTGGCCACAGTGACGAAGGACCTTTACAGCTTTGTCAAAGCTAGGAGAGCTTGTAGGGAGTTCGTGTTCACCTCGTCTGTGGTGAGACACGAACCAAGGAAATTAATCTCCTCCTGCATTTGGGGTAAAGACCTCTTCCCTAGTCAAGCAGTCAAAGAGGTGGTGGATAAGGCCGCAGCAGAAAATAGAAACCTTCCTCAGAAGTGGGGCCTATCTCTTAAAAGAAAGTCTTCCCCGGATGACGGTCCCCAACCAAAGAGGAACACTAGGAAGCCTAGGCTACCCTTTCGGCCAGCCACGCCATACAGACAGCAACAGCAGCAACTTCCTTTGACCCCAGTGCTCCAGATGATGGAACAAACCCCGACAACTTACCAGCGGGTACCCCATGCTGTGGCAACACAGTCTCCGGCATTTAACCCAGCATTCAAATGGCAGTATACTACCTTTCAAGCAAGAGCTAGAGGATCAGCCAGAAGTTCGTCTAGACGCCCCTCAAGGGGATGGGGGTTCATGGGAGGACGCGGTCAAGGAAGCAAGGCCTCAGGTCAACAGCAGCAGAAGTGAAATGCTTCCAGTAGGAGGGAGATTTCATCTTTTTCTGGATCGTTGGACCTTCGATCCCTGGGCCCACAGACTAATCAATAATGGCCGGGGTTGGAGCTGGCACAGCACTCCACCTCCGTTCCCACAATTCTTCCAACACTCTACCCCCATTCTGGAGGAATACATTCGAGAACTCTTGGAGAAAAGAGTAATCCGAAGGGTAAAGCCTATCAAGTTCCAAAGAAGGCTGTTTTGTGTTCCAAAGAATGACTCAGAAAAACTCAGTCATTCTGGACTGGTCGCCACTCAACAAGTTCATAGTGAGCTACAAGTTCAAGATTCTAACACTGCAACACATAAGGACCTTACTACCTAAGCGAGCATTTACCGTCTACTAGGCAGGCAGTTAATTCTAATAGCCAGGCCCTCTCCATCACGAGGCTCAATACTACGCAGTATTCTAGAAGTTTTATTCCAGCTGTTACCAAGTTGTGGAATGATCTTCCTAATCGGGTGGTTGAATCAGTAGAACTTCAAAAGTTCAAAGTTGGAGCAAATGCTTTTTTGTTGACCAGGCGGACATGAGTCTTTTTATAGTTTATTTATGACATATCTGTTTTTGATGTTGTTAATAGTTTATATATGGCATGTCTGTTTTGACGTTACTTATTTTAGAATGATTTATTGCTAATTTGTTCTCTTCATTTATTTATTTCCTTATTTCCTTTCCTCACTGGGCTATTTTTCCCTGTTGGAGCCCCTGGGCTTATAGCATCTTGCTTTTCCAACTAGGGTTGTAGCTTGGATGGTAATAATAATAATAATACAAGGACTTGTAGGACACTTATTGGCACACACACACACACATATATATATATATATATATATATATATATATATATATATATATATATATATATATATATATATATATATATATATATATATATGTATATATATATATATATATATATATATATACATATATATATATATATATATATATATATATATATATATATATATATATATATATATATATATATATATATATATATATATATATATATATATATATATATATATGCACACACACACCCACACACAAACACACACATGTATATATATATATATATATATATATATATATATATATATATATATATATATATATATATATATATATATATATATATATATATATATATATATATATATATATATGTATATACGTACTGCAATTAACCGAAAGTATGGATCTATACTTGCTTTCAGATCATATTTTAAATATTTAGATTTTGAAGTTAAGATTAAAGGATAAAAAGTCTAAATAGAATATCAAAAATCATAATTCTCTCATCAACAGGATTACATTTATTCTTTTGAATATAAATTTATTATTTTCATTTTCCACATTGCGTAGCAAGTCCAATCATCGTATACAACAATAAAACCTTCATTAAAATAGTATCAAATAATAGAAATGACAAACTAATAATCTTTGTTCGTATTTATCATTGTATAAATATATTAATAAAATGGATGAATAAATATATAAAATGTTCTTATGTACTATCCTTTATATTTGGCAATGGAGTATAATATCATACCTATGTAAGTGAACTCTTCCATTGCCTGAAGCCAAAATATGAACAAACGCCTGTTTTTTTTCAATATTATTATTATCATTAGAATACATATTTGTACATAAGTTTTCCCCTCTCATTCCATGCATTTTGTTTTCTAACAATGTTGTAATTCTTTTTCACGGGTATGATTTTGCATAACAAGATGTTGCTGCTGGTTTTTGTTTAATATAAATTATTTCAAAATAAAACACTATATATATGTGACTTATTTCAATAATTTTATGAAGATGAAGATCAAGGATCTAAAGAAGAAAAACTATACATATCCCATTAATACACTCATTAAGTGAATCTAAATTCAAATTTATTCTAATAATTCATAATGGCCAACCACAATTTAAAACAAACGTTAGAAGTAAAATACACCATAGAAATATTCTTATTCACTAATATCGAATAGTTGCAAGGATGCAACTTGGAAATATGTCCTTGGTTTAGTATTATCAGGAAATTGCTGTTAGTAAAGAATAAGAAAAATAAAACTTCGCAATATAGAACAAAATAACAGAATCAATTATTTTCTGTAGGATTATATATTAAAGATATACTTCATGAGATCTAGAAGAGGAGACCTGATTAAAGATCCATAAGATTCTATTACAAGCCGGATATTTTAGGTTACTATTGTTGCAATAAAGGATATAAAAAATGTAGAATCATGTTAAAAGACAAGAAAAATTAACAAATGCAAATAGTAAAAGAATATCGACTTGAAAATAAACTGATGATTCATAAATCTCCTTCCGATTTCATTAGTATACGTAGAAAAGGATGGTGCATATCTGATTTCTGATTCTTAGGAATACAATCTATCGAAAATTAACGGTTGACTTAGTCTGAAATCATTCGCGAAAAGAGACATCAATTCCAGACACGGAAGAAGATTATAAGTGGATATCTGTTCATGACAGGGAACCACCTGTCTGTAATAGTGCTTATTGATGTCATGGAAATATTCTCAAAATCACAATCATTTGTAAGTTAAGATCTTATTTCAAATGTGATATTAATTACTTATTATTTATGGGAGTTTCAGAGACCATTATCAGTAAACTTCAAAATAGCAAGTTAGTATGGTGAGAGTTATTTATATAATATCGAACCCAGTTATAACTGCACTCATGAAAATAAGACTTTTTATCTTTCTCAACAATAAGAGAAAACCACAAAAGTACTTTATATAATCTTAAATCCAAAGCCGATTTGAAGGTAAGAATATATCAAATATTTTTTTTTCCTGGTTTTAAGTCTAATTATTCTGCTCTCTCTCTCTCTCTCTCTCTCTCTCTCTCTCTCTCTCTCTCTCTCTCTCTCTCTCTCTCTCTCTCTCTCTCTCTCTCTCTCTCTCGTCTTAAAAATTGTATTTAATGATTTCAGATGATAACACGTTTTTCAGGAATGGATTTGTTCTAACATTTTTCTTTATAATATTTACTATATCATCAAAACACAGCTATTTTGTCTTATTGATAATTCAAGAATATGGATTAATATTTCATCATATTATAGATATAATCTCACTATAAAATATATTTGTGTAGAATGAAAAAACAAAAAATAAGTTATTTACAAAATAGGAGAACAGTATACTGTATACCGTATATCTTCTATGTACACCGCCCAGTACACGGGTTTAAAAGAATAAAAGAAATAAAGGTCATAACCGGACGAGAGTGGGAGAACATGCCTGAGGCCTTTATCCGACATTGGACTAGTAACAAGGCTGAGGATGGTGAAGATACTTACCAAATCTCTAAAGAAATTCCTGTGTGCCTCATTTCTAAACCTTTGTAGCGAGACCTTAGAATGGGGAAAGTTTTGTCTGATATTATGAAAGTTAAATGTGGGTCATGGAACAGAAGTGAAAGAGAGAGTACAAAATCAACACGTCTAATGCGTCGTCTAAACGCTAATAAGGAGTATATTCACAAGCTGGAGGATGCAGGTGAAACACAGTTCCTCCTTCACTAAGCAGTCAAAATGTTAATGTGACAGTGATGATTAACCTGTTCGTTTTTATGGATTTAGGTGACATTTTATTCATGCGAGTTTCTATACAAGAGGTTCCAAACAAAAATTTCACAAAAATTCAAACAAAATGATTCGTGAGAAGAAAGCATAAACAGGTTCTCTTAACAGTATGGGGTAGAAATATATATATATATATATATATATATATATATATATATATATATATATATATATATATATATATATATATATATATATATATATATATATATATATATATATATATATATATATATATATATATATAAATATATATATATATATATATATATATATATATATATATATATATATATATATATATATGTGTGTGTGTGTGTGTGTGTGTGTGTGTGTGTGTGTGTGTTCCCTAACTGCGGTCTTAACTAGACTAATGATATTGATAATTGTATTAGCTAAAAAAAATATCTGGAATGCATGCAATTTCCTGTGACATCCAGGGACGGTTTCCTATCCAAATACTGTCCAAATGAAATAATGAACACATTTTTCCACCTAAAAATTGTTACCAAAATTTACTATTCCTTACCACTGCAAAAGATGTGGTATTATGTGACATTCATAAATGGCCACTTTTCATGAAATGGCCATATGAACTTTGCTTAATTTTACCGATGAAAAAATATATTCAGCTTTTATTGGAGGCCACTCTTTCATATCCCGAATTTCAGTAATATTATACCTGTCATCGTAGGGTCACTTCTCCAATTACTGACCGAATTGAAAGAAACTATTTTTTTGAGTTAATGTCCCATCCTATAAATATTTATTCACACACATACACACACACGCACACACACAAATATATTGTTTTCAGTATCAGTTTAAATGACGATAGACTTATTTTGAAGAAAAATAAATATGTTTTTGGGCTCAGGGCATGTCGTCCTGATGGAAGTTCCTATAGGGTAGCTTCCTTCGGTATGTTTGCTACGGTGATATTCCCAGAGAATTTACCTTAAGGTATCCAGAATTCTAACTTTTGGAGCGAATATCCCTAATTAAATTTAACCAGTGATATCGCATAATATCAGAGGACGTATTCTTGACACGCCACATAGCAATCTACACCCCGAACAAAATTAACACTTCCAGGGGTCAAAGTGGCAAGAAAACAAAAAACGAGATTAAAAGGAGAGCCGCTAGCAAGGCACCTCTCCTATATCGCTTCGAGTGCGTACATAGCGCCGCCGACGGGTCCATATGCAATCCCTTTTGCGTAGCTCAATAACTCAGTGTTTTCCCTGTGTTTACTCGTAAATCTTGGATTATTTAAACCTTATGATGTTTTCTCCAGCCTCTTCTGCCTCTGAAAAGTTGAGTATTATCTTTTTAATGTATAAATGTAAGATCTTGGTGATTTTAAGATAATTTGATAGCGATATTTTCGTTACAAGAGCTGTTGCCTACCGGAGGCGTCCTGGATGCTGTCGCTCGCCATGCATGAGTCATTTACTTAGCCAGAGCGACGTTCCCGGCCTTTATGCTTTAATAATTTCAGCTATTCAGCTTTACATGGGAATTTTTTATATGATGCTATTAGTATTGGTGTTTCGGCAAGTGTATTACCTATCCTAGCCCACGCTAGGCTTCGTAGCCTAGACGTTGGCCCTAGCACTCTCATGCATGATATTCAGATTTCCGAGTGTTTTGAAATTTATTGAAGCTTTTGGCAGTTTATTACATATAAGATATTGTTGTTATTTCTTCCAAGATCGAATACGAGAGAGTTTCGGTGATTTAGGTAATCGATTTTCTTCGCGCATAGGCTTGTTGCCTATGGAGCCTTTGTATACTTTCACACACTCCCCGGTTGCTCTTTTCTCCTTGGAGAATAAGCGCAATCCCTTTTCCCTCTGTTTAAGCCTTAGTCTTAACCCTGATGGTTTATCTGAATAAATATTTAGATATAACTATACCAGGGTGTTTCTGTTCTTTCCTGTCTCCAGAGAATCTGGCTTCAGGAGGGGGCAGGACATCAGCGTATTTAGTCTGGGTCTGTTTCTTTCTAGCATAGAGAATGAGATTCCTTTGCTAGGCCTAGCGCAAACACAGGAGGCTTAGCCTCCCTAGACCACTTCTGAAGGTTTCTGTACGAGATGATCCCTTCTTCTAGTGATCTAGCACACTAGTCTAGTGTTGTTATTCTCGTATTGGAGGATAAGATTCTTCGTTCCCATGTGAATAACAACACCAAACCTTGTTTTAGTACTGGGGTAGATGGCAAGTATTGCCGGCCTCCCTCCCATGATTCCCCCTAGGCTAAGATGAGCTTTCTTGGCTACTGTGTGATCTGTTACTAAAGCAGAGTTTGTAGGACCCTCTTCCCCCCTCCCCCCCCCCCTTCCTTAATAATGGCCTAGCCATTACATCTCTTGGCCATCGTTCTACATATGTACCTAGTATAGGTTAAGAAGTGGAGCTGACTCAGTCCCTTGCCGGCCGGCAAGTTCGTGCCAGACAGCAAAGGCCTAACTTCTGTAGAGTGTTCCCTAGACCTCCCTTGGTCTCACATCCATGTCTGAAAGTAGAGCCAGGCGGCATTGGATAGAAGGAAGCCTGAATTTACATTCTTTCCTTCCTTATGTTCACTCCTTCCGGATGCTGGGCTGTAAGGCAGTGCCGTCTTATATCCTTGCATCCATTCTGTTTCTCTTCTAGTGTTTGTACCCTAGCCCGACTGCCGGCCTGAGTGGCTGGAAGCTGGGCAGGTGGAAGGTGCTAACATTTATAGTTGCCAGCCGGCTGCCAGGTGCTAGTATTTATAGTTGTCAACCGGCAGACACTGCCGGCCGGCACACACATTTGAACCAGCTTTCTTCCACCAAATAGTCTAAAGGTAGTATACTTTGGAACTGATTAAAGGTACGTGCCGGCCGGCCGGAACATTATATTATATACAGTAGCCGGTATTTTTACAGTATAGGATATACTGCATGGAGAAAACTATAGTATAGAATATGTTATAACACTAAGTTTTTCTAACATTCTTGTGTTGTCTTGTACAGCCTTTTGTGAAACCGTACAGATGAAGAAAGTCAGTTCTTTCTTCATTAACTATCCAGTATATTAAAATTACTTATATTGGTGTGAGATACACCTATTTTTCCATTTGGAAATACCTTAATGGTTATTCTAGAATGAGAATAACCATAAAAATTTTATTAACAGGAAGGTTACAGCAATTGACAGGGCTGGAAATACAAGTGTGTGTCTTTCGTTCTTTCCTTTCTAGCTTAGTTACTTTAAGCTATATATACTTTAACATTAGTTATCCAGTGATACGTTTTTCACTTGATACTCATGGAATTTCTTTTCTGTACAGGAGGACCATCCGAGGTGTGGTAGTTTATTCTGCAACGTCCGCAGCAAGAACTTCTGTGATCATGATTTGTGCAGGAGGCTTTACTTTCAAGCTCACTGAAGGAGAGTGGCTTCACAGACTCAAAGGTACCTGCTTTGAGTAAGAAGCATCCATCCTTTGTGGCCTCTCCTACTAGAGCCTTCCCCTTTATGGAGAAGGGGTTTAAGGCTGTTCTGAAAGCAGTCGAGGCAGGTAAACCATGTCCCTCCTTGGAGGAGTGTAAACCTCTGTGACCGCAGTGCTCCAGATGATGGAACAAACCCCGACAACGTACCAGCGGGTACCCCATGCTGTGGCAACTCAGTCCCCGGCATTTAACCCAGCATTCAAATGGCAGTATACTACCTTTCAAGCAAGAGCTAGAGGATCAGCCAGAAGTTCGTCTAGACGCCCCTCAAGGGGATGGGGGTTCAGGGGAGGACGCGGTCAAGGAAGCAAGGCCTCAGGTCAACAGCAGCAGAAGTGAAATGCTTCCAGTAGGAGGGAGATTTCATCTTTTTCTGGATCGTTGGACCTTCGATCCCTGGGCCCACAGCCTAATCAAGAATGGCCGGGGTTGGAGCTGGCATAGCACTCCACCTCTGTTCCCACAATTCTTCCAACACTCTACCCCCATTCTGGAGGAATACATTCGAGAACTCTTGGAGAAAAGAGTAATCCGAAGGGTAAAGCCTATGAAGTTCCAAAGAAGGCTGTTTTGTGTTCCAAAGAATGACTCAGAAAAACTCAGTCATTCTGGACTGGTCGCCACTCAACAAGTTCATAGTGAGCTACAAGTTCAAGATTCTAACACTGCAACACATAAGGACCTTACTACCTAAGCGAGCATTTACCGTCTACTAGGCAGGCAGTTAATTCTAATAGCCAGGCCCTCTCCATCACGAGGCTCAATACTACGCAGTATTCTAGAAGTTTTATTCCAGCTGTTACCAAGTTGTGGAATGATCTTCCTAATCGGGTGGTTGAATCAGTAGAACTTCAAAAGTTCAAAGTTGGAGCAAATGCTTTTTTGTTGACCAGGCGGACATGAGTCTTTTTATAGTTTATTTATGACATATCTGTTTTTGATGTTGTTAATAGTTTATATATGGCATGTCTGTTTTGACGTTACTTATTTTAGAATGATTTATTGCTAATTTGTTCTCTTCATTTATTTATTTCCTTATTTCCTTTCCTCACTGGGCTATTTTTCCCTGTTGGAGCCCCTGGGCTTATAGCATCTTGCTTTTCCAACTAGGGTTGTAGCTTGGATGGTAATAATAATAATAATACAAGGACTTGTAGGACACTTATTGGCACATTCCAATCAATCGTCAACTCTCCTCCTACCTAGGATTCAAGTTACAATGAAGAATCTACGCCTTGAGAGCCATGCCATTCGGGCTAAACAGAGCCCCAATGATCTTCATGAAGCTGGCGAACGCAGCTCTCAAAAAATTACGCCTAAAGGGAATCCAAGTAGTGGCCTACCTGGACGACTGGCTGGTGTGGGCAGCATCCAAGACAGAGTGCATGCAAGCTTCCCAACAGGTGATCCAGTTCCTGGAACATCTAGGTTTTAAGATCAACAGAAAGAAAGTCTCGGCTTTCTCCATCTCAAAAGTTTCAGTGGCTGGGAATCCACTGGGACTTACTGTCACATCAACTTTCCATCCCTGCACAGAAGAGGAAGGAAATAGCTGGTTCTGTCAAGAGACTTCTGGATTCCAAGAGGATATCAAGACGCGAACAGAAGAGAGTGCTGGGCTCTCTCCAGTTTACCTCAGTAACAGACCCAGTGCTAAGAGCACAGCTAAAGGATGCAACCGAAGTTTGAAGAAGATATGCATCAAACGCCCGAAGAGATCTGATAAGACCAGTACCGAATCGTCTGCGAACGCTTCTCAAGCCGTGGTTGAAAGTCAAACAACTGAAGAAATCGGAGCTTCTCCAGTCACCTCCCCCCCTCTATGACTACTCATACAGACGCCTTGAAGAGGGGATGGGGAGGTCATTCTCACCGGAAGAAGGCCCAAGGAACCTGGTAAAATCTATTCAAGAAATTTCACATAAACTCTCTGGAAGCCATGGCAGTACTTCTTACATTGAAGAAAGTTTCCCCTCGCCACTCGATCCACATAAGATTGGTACTAGACAGCGAGGTGATAGTGAGATGCCTGAATCGACAAGGATCGAGGTCACCTCAAATCAACCAAGTGATGTTGGCCATCTTCCGGTAAGCGGAGAAGAAGAGATGGTACTTGTCAGCAGTTCACCTTCAAGGAGTCCGCAATGTAATGGCGGACGCTCTATCCAGGCTCACGCCGATGGAGTCAGAATGGTCCCTACACGCAGGATCATTCTCTTTCATCTTGAGTCAAGTCCCAGAACTGCAGATAGACCTCTTTGCGACCAAAGAAAACAAGAAGTTACCTCTCTACATGTCCCCGTACCAGGATCCCCTAGCGGAAGCAGTGGACGCTATGTCCCTCGACTGGAACAGATGGTCCAGGATTTACCTGTTCCCTCCTCACAACCTTCTATGGAGGGTCCTCGGCAAACTGAGATCTTTCAAGGGAAAAGCAGCAGTAGTGGCTCACAAGTGGCCGAACAGCGTATTGTTCCCTCTGGCATTAGAACTATAGCTGAGGTTTCAACCGCTACCGGATCCAGTTTGGACTCAGGAAGTTCAGAAGTCGACTGTCTGCGCTTCATCATTGAAAACCCGAAACCTGCAGCTCATGATTTTCTCTCCCTAGCAGTGGGAAAGCATTTTGGCATATCAAGAGACAGTATAGACTTTTTAGAGGAATATAAGTCCAAATCCACCAGAAGACAATATGAGTCATCATGGAGGAAGGGGGTGTCCTTTGTCAAGGCGAAGAATCCACAAAAGATCTCGACAGACTTCTGTCTATAATTCTTCATCCACCTCCATGGTCAAGGCTTAGCAGCCAACACAATATCACCGTGTAAGTCCGCTTTGACAAGACCTATTCTATATGCCTTCCAGGTCGACCTCTCTAACGACATTTTTAACAGAATTCCGAAGGCCTGTGCTAGGCTCAGACCATTAGCACCTCAGAAACCCATTTCATGGTCTCTGGATAAGGTTCTTCATTTTGCTTCGCTGATGAACAATGAGGAGTGTGCTTTAAAGGATTTGACCAAGAAAGTTATATTTCGGTTTGCACTCACTTCGGGAGCTAGAGTTAGTGAAATAGTAGCCCTCTCGAGAGAGGAAGGCCTAGTTCAGTTCTTAGATGGTGGAAAACTAAATCTTTTTTCCAGACTCAACGAACTCTTGCCAAGAACGAGCTACCCACCAACAGGTGGGGGCCCTGGAGAATCTGCCCTCTGAAAGAGGATGCATCTCTATGTCCAGTGGAATGCCTAAAGGTCTATCTTTGTTGAACTTCAGTCTTTAGGGGAGGTCAGCTGTTTATGGGAGAGACATCAGGTTCAAATTTATCTCTGAAACAACTAAGGGCGAAAATCACCTATTTTATTCGCAGAGCGGATCCAGATAGTACACCCGCAGGTCACGATCCAAGGAAAGTTGCCTCGTCCATAAATTTCTTTAATAACATGGATTTCGAACATCTTCGCACATACACTGGCTGGAAGACTTCCAGAGTATTCTTTAGACACTATGCGAAGCAAGTGGAGCAACTGAAGAGGTCTGTGGTAGCAGTGGGTAGTGTCGTCAAACCTGCTGTTTAACTCTGCGGGGAACAGTGAGATTAATTGGGATGATTAATTTTATGGTGGGTGTGTAGTCAAGGACTGTTCTACAGACTAAGTGTTAGGTCACTAAGGGGTCCTCATTGACTGGTCCATAATCAAAGGTGAACCAAGCATAAGTGCCGACACGTGAGCCAAGCGTTTCCAATGCCAGTGTGATTGAATAGTAAGATAGACTTTTATGATTTTAATATCTCAATATTAAAAGTGGCGCTTATGTTCTTTCCTTTTAGATAAACATTTTTTCTGCTAACTATGATCCTTATGCTTATTGGTTGGTTATCCACTTCTTATACTTGTATAATTGCTGATTAACCTATTTTTTTTTATTGATTGTCAATAAACTAGTTCTTGTGAACCTTGCGTCTCATTTGCCTGTGTCATTTTACTAGAAAATGTTTTAGCATTACTTAAACTATGTATAATTTTAACATGAATAATCCTAAAAGATTGTTCCTTCTTGCAAGCAAACTTTCATTGGTTTATGCTTTCCCCTTTTAGGGAGGACTTCATGCCCTATAGGGATGGTAGCAGTTATACAATTTTCTTCCTATTCGGATATAACCTTTGTCCAATCCAGTAATAGAACTGCACCGGGGAACTTGTCGGTATTCCATATCGACACAAGCAGTTCTTTTACAAACTTTGCTTTACTTTATATATGGTGAGACCACTATATTGGATTGTTTGTTATTCATACATAGGTATATGTACTCCTCGAGACTTTTTACAGAGTCTAGTATGACTCTTCCCTGTAGGGGACCGGAAGCACTAACATAGTCTATGTTTAGATGAAACGATGTATTACAGTAACATCTTAGGTCTCTAGGTCTAGGCTGACAGGGAAATACCTTTTTGAGAGTACGGCACGTTTTGAGAATCCACAGATACAGTAATACTTCCATCAGGACGACATGGCCTGAGCCCAAAAAACGGATTTTGAGCGAAGCGTAAAATGTATTTTTGGGTGAGATAGCCAAGTCCTCCTGATGGACCCACACTTCCTATTTCCTTAAAAGGGCTATAGGACCTCTCCCTATATACAGTATCTGTAGCACCTTGTGTATCGCTACAAGGAATATAGATGGCGCCGTCGGCGGCGCTATGTACGCACTCGAAGCGATATAGGAGAGGTGCCTTGCTAGCGGCTCTCCTTTCATTCTTGTTTTTCGTTTTCTTGCCAATTTGACCCCTCGAAGTGTTAATTCTGTTCGGGTTGTAGATTGCTATGTGGCGTGTCAAGAATGGGTCCTCTGATATTATGCGATATCCCTGGTTAAATTTAATTAGAGGTATTCGCTCCAGGAGTTAGAATTCTGGATACCTTAAGGTAAATTCTCTGGAAATATCACCGTAGTCAAATATACCCAAAGAAGCTACCCTATAGGAACTTCCATCAGGACGACATGGCTATCTCACCCAAAAATAGATTTTTCACTTCGTTCAAAATCCGTTATATAAATCCTTGCAGAATGGTGGAACATATGGTCGGAGTTCCATTATTCTGAATTGTATCCCTGAGTATTTCAACAATAACTTTTTATCTTTTCTACAGGTTTGTAAAGAATATTGAATAATGATGATGTTTGTGATTTACGGCAAAGGATGCAACTGCCAATAAGGACAAATTTTATTAATACTTTGTCTGAAAGTACGAGAATTTGAGCTATTTTATATGAAAAGGCTCATTGTTATCTGAATTTAGTCAAATTTATTTCTTTTCAAATAGAAACTATATG
>NC_090736.1:111778161-111792269 GCF_036898095.1 Palaemon carinicauda
TGTTTTATTGAAACCAGCCTTGTTTTTCTTTTTTAGTTAAAGTATTTTTGTTGTTTGTTTACTGTAGTGTTAATGTAAGTTAAGTGGCTCTCCGATTGTTGGATAGTGTTTTTGCGCCTCCTCCTCCTCCTTTGTGTATTAGTGGACTATCGTTTTAACGATTGTTATTCTTTTTACTGTGAGTGTTGATGAACGCTGGGAAGGTGATAAGTGGACATGGTCGACCAGTGAATGCAGTTCAGTTCTTGACAAGCTCTCACCAACACTAATTCCCGTCTCAGCATTTATTGTGACTTGGAGGACGACTTTAGCCATTGCTTTCGCACTTCTGTTGAAGTTTTTAGCAGGTGCTCTGTCATCTGCGACGGTAGTTTTCTGCTACTTGTTCCCGTCGGAGGATTTGCACGGGAGTTGTGTCGTCGCTGCTTCCCGACACTGGAGTTTTGCATTTGCTGGCCGTGTCCTTCTAGTCCAGCTGTTACATACGGAAGTGAGAGCAAACTGGCTCGTGAGGAGATACGTAGGGCGGCTGACGCCAGGTAAGACAAATTATCATTCCTCTTGTATAGGGAAGTGGATTGCCCTTCAATGCCTGGCGTGCAGCTTTACCCTTCCGTTAGCAGTTTAATGGATTAAGCACGGTCCTGAGTTCAACTTATCTTCTGGTACTTCACTTGAGGTGAAGTTGTTTATTTTACCCATTTTGTTTGTTTATAATTGTTTGTACATATTGGAGTTTCATTGATGTATGTTGTGTGTTAATTTTTGTGATCAGAGTTCCACATTGTTTAGATTTGTATAGTAGTTAGGAATATTAAGGTTTTCATTGTTTTCATCTCCTACTTCCTTCTACCTCTTTTATCATTAGGTTATTGATTATTTTGGCTAGCCGTATTTGGATCAACTTGGTTATTATTAAATGTTTTCTCTCTTAGAATTTTCTCATGTTTAGGGTTTAGTGTAATAGCTTTGTTATTTTCTTGTGAGTTCCCGAGAACCAGCTATTGGTTCTCATGAATATTTTGTACAATTAAGTGTATTTTATCTCACAAGGTTTGATTTAAGTCATTGTTCTAGTTTATAATAAATATTGTTAAGTTTTCTTGGGTCTCTGTTTCCGTCTTTCCTTATCACTGACGTACTTTTACCGACTGCAATCCATGAGAATTTAAGTATCTTAAAAGAACCTGCATTACAACCTGGTAGGTTGTAACAGTTGGCAACCGTGACAGGATTGCACTCGGGTGTACTCGGTGGTTTGGTTGGCGGATCGGTGCTCAGTGGATTTACCAATATTTGTTATTGTTTAGTGTGTTGCCTTACTCCCCCTTTAATTTTGTAATCATGAAAGAATATATTTTCGATCCCGCTGAGTTTTTGGGGTCGGCAGATTGCCTTAGGCATCTTCCTGTATTGAGTAAAGAGTGTTTGGTGAGTTGTGCTCGCTGGTTAGGTGTCCCACTTAGGGCTGCGAACACTAAGGCCCAATTGTTGTTAGCTGTAGAGAGTAAGGTAGCTCAGGGTATGGCTGAAGGAGAGAATTTAGCTAGGGATTTTGTCAGTGTTGGTGATAGTGGTTCAGAGCATGAGGATAGTATGATTGATGATGTGAGTGTGAATCCATGCCTTTCTTTGTTTGAGGACCCCCCTCGTACTGGAACTATTTTTGAAGGAAATGCTAAATTGCAACATAAAGCTAACGTGTCTACAAACCCATTTGTTGTAGAAAAATCTGTCCCGGAGAATGTAGTCCCAGTGCAGCCTGTGTTGTCCCAAGAGGACTATGAATATAGATTAATTTGCAAGAGGATAGAGTTAGTGAAACTTGAGTTTGAAGAGAACGAGAAGGTGAGGCGACATGAGCTAGAGATGGCTAATGTAAATTTGGAGTTGGCTAAATTGCAAAGTGTTCCTAATAAATTAAGTACTCCTTGTGGTCCATATGTCGATAAATTTAATATAGGGGCAGCTTTGAAGTTAGTCCCTGTATTTGACGAAAAAGATGTGCCGGAATTTTTTAAGGCATTTGAACGGGTAGCTACCAGGTTGTCTTGGCCCGCCGAGATGTGGACAGTCTTAATTCAGTGTAGGCTGGTGGGCAAGGCAATCAGGGTTTATAATTCTTTGGAGGAGGGCATAGCCCGTGATTATGGTAAAGTAAAGGCGTTGGTCCTCCAGGCTTATGATCTTGTCCCTGAGGCCTATCGTCTAAAATTTAGAAATTTTAGCAAGCATGCTTCCATTTCATATGTTGAGTTTGCTAGGCTCAAGGAGGGGCAATTTGATAATTGGCTGAAGAGTCGTCAGGTAGTCTCTTTCTCCTCCTTGAGAGAATTAATGTTATATGAAGAATTTAAGAAATATTGTAGTAAAGAACTGAGGATATACTTGGAAGAGGTGAAAGCAGTTAATCTAAGTAAAGCGGCTCAGATTGCCGATTAATTTATTTTAACCCATCGAGCAGGGTCAGGCAATTTTGGGTCTCAGGTTCTAGATTTCCAGTCTGCCAAGCCAAATGATAATAATAATAAATCTAATAATGTAGCTAACAACAGGGTAAAGCATTCAAGTGTTCCAACCTATTATAAGAATGAGAGGGCTCAGGGAAATATTTCAAATGGAGAGCCCTCTAGATTCTTCTCCAAAAACAGGGTAGTGTCTGGTAATGCGAGCAAAGGTAATGGGACCTGTTTTTGGTGCAATAAGCCTGGACATTATCAAGCTCAGTGTAATGCCAGGAGGAGGTATCTGGAGAAAAATAATAACAATATTAACAACCCTATATCTGTAATTACCAATAAAACTGTTCCTATTACTCCCAAGGTTGAGAATCCACCGGTAACGGAAGGTAGCAATGTAAATAGTGGTGATGACAGCAATGTAAAACCAACTGGTAATAGACCTTCATGACTCTATGATAAATATATATGGCCTGGTAGACTGGTTACGAATTCAGGAGTTCTAAAGGTAAAATTTTTGCGAGACACAGGGTCAGCTCGGTCTTTAATATTAAGGGAATCTTTAAATGGTTTAGTTGAATATTCTAGGAATTATGTGATTCTGGGAGGTTTCCCGAATACTGTGGTTTCAGCTCCATTGGTGGAAGTTGAATTATCCTTCCCTGGGTATAATGAGGTAACGGAGTTGGCTGTGGTGGAGAATCTCCCTATTCCAAATATAGATGGTGTTTTAGGAAATGACATGGTAGACCATAGGGGTCTGGAATTATTCCCTATTTTGACTGAATGCTTGGCCTGTGGCGGTGGTGACTCGGGCCTCCGCTAAGGCAGCTGATTTGATAAAGGATGATGACTTAGATTTAAATAGTTTAGAAGTAGAGTTGGAATGGCCCGGACCAGTAGGTAGTCCTAGTAGTACAAGTAATATCGTGCAACTTGATTGGGACCGTTTAACGTTTGTTGAGGCCCAGAAACAAGAGTTTGATTTTGAGTTGGGTGACACAGCCGATTTAACTAAACCGAGGTTTTGTGTAATGAAAGGTTTGTTATATCGAATTAGTCGTCCATCTACACATGATCTGAACAAAACTTCTCGAGTGGAACAAATTGTGGTTCCCTCACAATTTAGGGAGTCTGTTTTGAAGTTGTCACATGATGATTCTTTTTCTGTTCACTTTGGAGTATTTAAGACTTTAAAAAGATTAGCGAAATGTTTTTGGTGGCCAGGAATGAAATCATCAGTGAAACGATTAGTTAGTAATTGTGAGGTTTGTCAGGTGATGGGAAAGCTCAATCAGGTGATCCCTAAAGCACCTCTAAATCCTATTCCTGCAATCGGGGAACCTTTTGTGGAATTGGTTATAGATGTGGTGGGGCCTTTGCCCAGAACAAAGACTGGGTTTACTCATCTCCTGACCATCATGGACCGAGCTTCTAGATTTCCTGAAGCATTCCCAATGAAAAATAACTTCCAATGCAGTATTTGAGAAGCTCGTTGAATTTTTCTCCCGATACGGACTTCCTCGTAAAATTCAGACCGACTGTGGGACGAATTTTACGAATAAGGTATTTAGGGGTAAGCGTGCTGAACTCGCCATTCAGTGCACTACCAGCGTACCTTACCATCCCGAGAGTCAGGGTGTGGTGGAAAGATTCCACCAGACACTTAAATCAGTTTTGAAAAAAATACTGCCATGAACAAGGAGAAGATTGGGAAAAAGGACTTCCCTTTGCTCTCTTTGCCATAAGGAACCATCCAAATGCATCTACAGGTGTAGCTCCCTTTGAGCTGATCTATGGGCACAAAGTACGTGGTCCGTTGAAAATTTTCCATGAATTGTTATCATCTGGGCAGAAAGAGGAACTTAATGTGATGAAGTTTGTAGTGAATTTATGGAAAAAGTTAGCCATTGCTTGGAAATTTTCAAGAGAAAATTTGGCTTCCTCCCAAGTAATCATGAAATAAAATTTTGATAGGAAAACCAAGGTGCGATCGTTTGAGCCTGGGGAATTGGTATTGGTGTTGAGTACAGACTCAGACAATTTCCTTGAGCCAAGGTATAAGGGGCCCCGGAAGGTTTTGAGAAAATTGTCTGAAGTGAATTATGAAATTGAAGCCCCCGGGACCAAACGAAAGTGCCGGGTCTTTCATATTAATAGACTGAAATCTTATATTTCATGTGGTAGAGATCCTTTAGCTATTGTGTATGAACTTATGTCTGTAGAAGTAGTCTCTCCAGAGGATAATTTTGAGGACTTAGTTGGTCAGGTATCTTCTGATGCTCTCTTTAATAACATTCAAAATCTAGAGGTTTTGGAAAGAGAGCTGGACCATCTGGAAGTTACCCAGAAAAGGGACATTATTAATTTAATCTGTTCTTTTCCAGAAATATTTCGTAGTTCGCCAGGTAGGACGAGGTTGCTTCAGCATGATGTGGATGTGGGCAGTGCTTCCCCGGTAAAGCAGAGTCCTTATCGACTAAATCCAGTGAAAAGGGACATAGTCGAGGAAATAAAGTATATGCTGAAACATGACCTCATCCAACCTTCGATAAGTCCTTGGAGCTCTCCGATAGTTTTAGTTAAAAAGTCTGATGGAAAGTACAGAATGTGTGTGGATTACCGTAAAGTTAATGCCAGTACCAAAAATGACTCTTTTCCTTTGCCTCGCATTGACGACTGTCTCGATCAGATAGGGTCTGCAAAATTTATAACCAAGTTGGAATTGCTGAAAGGATATTGGCAAGTGCCCCTGTCTGATCGAGCCCGGGAAATTTCCGCATTTGTAACTCCCATTGGGCTTTACGAATGTAAAGTGATGCCCTTTGGGATGAAAAATGCTGCATGTACCTTTCAGAGGCTTATGAACAGAGTCATTTGTGGGTTGAAAGGCACTGAGATTTATATTGATGATTTAGTTGTTCACAGCAATGATTGGCAAACTCATATAGTAAGATTGAGAAAAGTGTTTGAAGCTTTGAGGGATGCCAGTCTTGTTGTGAACTTGGGTAAGTGTGAATTTGGTAAAGCCAAAGTGTGCTATTTGGCTCATGAGGTTGGTTTGGGTCAGGTAGCCCCTAAACAAGCCAATCTCGATGCCATTTTAAATTTGAAGAGGCCGAGTAATGTCAGGGAAGTTTGGAGAGTCCTTGGAATGACGGGTTATTATAGAAGGTTTGTGCGAAACTTCTCGGACATTGCTCAGCCGCTTACTAAGTTATTGGAGAAAGGACAGAAATTTGCGTGGTCTCCTCAATGTGAGGAGTGTTTTATTAAACTCAAGCTGGTGCTGATATCAAACCCAATATTAATGTCCCCTGATTTTCAGAAACCTTTCATTATCGCGGTGGATGCTAGTGATGTGGCCATTGGAGGTGTCCTCTTTCAGAGAAATGGGGCTGGAGAGGTACTTCCTGTGTCTTACTTTAGCCGTAAACTATTGGCAGCAGAGAAACGGTATTCAACTATCGAGAAGGAGGCCTTAGCCTTGGTTTGTACTTTGTTGCATTTTAAACCCTATGTGACCAATTTCTCCTTCCCGATAGATATTTGGACTGATCACAATCCTCTAGTGTTCATAGAAAGGATGAAAGGGTCCAATCAGAGAATTTTGAGATGGGCTTTGCAGTTGCAGGAATTCACTCTGGTTATAAAACATATTAAGGGATCGGAGAACCGCATTCATGATGCCCTTTCTCGTATGTAATTTTGGCTTTTGTCCCTCCCTCGCCCTTCTCGTGTCTTCATTGGGCGTGTATAAAACTATTTGTCCATAGTAAAATCTAAGGGCCAGTATGTGTGTGAGTATGAGTGAGTCCTTATCTCAGAGTTTAGTTTAGATGTAGGTTTGGTTAAGTGCGTTGTTTTTGTATGTTCAACCTTAGTAAGGTCCATCAATTTTTTTTTCTATTATTTTGTACTCAATGGAGTTATAGTTTACCCTTTAATTTTAGATTCCCATTTTCTGATTTGGTAAGTCTTCTTCGTGAAGCTATGTGTTTTTTTTTTTTTTTTTTTTTTTTTGGCATGTGTATTTTTATATTTATAACTTCTTTTCAGGTTTTGTATTTCCGTAACCTTGTTAATTCCTTTTCATTTCAGCATTTTTACAGTATTTAACTTTGAAAAAAAATGTATTCTATGTGAATAATTTTTGTTTGTTTTGGGGGAGGAAGGTATTAGGTTAACGTAAAATTATTTTTTTGTTTTATTTAAATCAGCCTTGTTTTTCTTTTTAATTTAAGTATTTTTGTTGTTTGTTTACTATAGTGTTAATGTAAGTTAAGTGGCTCTCCGATTGTTGGATAGTGTTTTTGCGCCTCCTCCTCCTCCTTTGTGTATTAGTGGACTATCGTTTTAACGATTGTTATTCTTTTTATTGTGAGTGTTGATGAACGCTGGGAAGGTGATGAGTGGACATGGTCGACCGGTGAATGCAGTTCAGGTCTTTACAAGCTCTCATCAACACTAATTCCCGTCTCAGCATTTATTGTGACTTGGAGGACGACTTTAGCCTTTACTTTTGCACTTCTGTTGAAGTTTTTAGCAGGTGCTCTGTCATCAGCGACGGTAGTTTTCTGCTACTTGTTCCCGTCGGAGGATTTGCACGGGAGTTGTGTCGTCGCTGCTTCCCGACACTGGAGTTTTGCATTTGCTGGCCGTGTCCTTTTAGTCCAGCTGTTACATACGGAAGTGAGAGCAAACTGGCTCGTGAGGAGATACGTAGGGCGGCTGATGCCAGGTAAGACAAATTATCATTCCTCTTGTATAGGGAAGTGGATTGCCCTTCAATGCCTGGCGTGCAGCTTTACCCTTCCGTTAGCAGTTTAATGGATTAAGCATGGTCCTGAGTTCAACTTATCTTCTGGTACTTCACTTGAGGTGAAGTTGTTTATTTTACCCATTTTGTTTGTTTATAATTGTTTGTACATATTGGAGTTTCATTGATGTATGTTGTGTGTTAATTTTTGTGATCAGAGTTCCACATTGTTTAGATTTGTATAGTAGGTAGGAATATTAAGGTTTTCATTGTTTTCATCTCCTACTTCCTTCTACCTCTTTTATCATTAGGTTATTGATTATTTTGGCTAGCCGTATTTGGATCAACTTGGTTATTATTAAATGTTTTCTCTCTTAGAATTTTCTCATGTTTAGGGTTTAGTGTAATAGCTTTGTTATTTTCTTGGTGAGTTCCCGAGAACCAGCTATTGGTTCTCATGAATATTTTGTACAATAAGTGTATTTTATCTCACAAGGTTTGATTTAAGTCATTGTTCTAGTTTATAATAAATATTGTTAAGTTTTCTTGGTCTCTGTTTCCGTCTTTCCTTATCACTGACGTACTTTCACCGACTGCAATCCATGAGAATTTAAGTATCTTAAAAGAACCTGCATTACAACCTGGTAGGTTGTAACAGTTGGCAACCGTGACAGGATTGCACTCGGGTGTACTCGGTGGTTTGGTTGGCGGATCGGTGCTCAGTGGATTTACCAATATTTGTTATTGTTTAGTGTGTTGCCTTACTCCCCCTTTAATTTTGTAATCATGAAAGAATATATTTTCGATCCCGCTGAGTTTTTGGGGTCGGCAGATTGCCTTAGGTATCTTCCTGTATTGAGTAAAGAGTGTTTGGTGAGTTGTGCTCGCTGGTTAGGTGTCCCACTTAGGGCTGCGAACACTAAGGCCCAATTGTTGTTAGCTGTAGAGAGTAAGGTAGCTCAGGGTATGGCTGAAGGAGAGAATTTAGCTAGGGATTTTGTCAGTGTTGGTGATAGTGGTTCAGAGCATGAGGATAGTATGATTGATGATGTGAGTGTGAATCCATGCCTTTCTTTGTTTGAGGACCCCCCTCGTACTGGAACTATTTTTGAAGGAAATGCTAAATTGCAACATAAAGCTAACGTGTCTACAAACCCATTTGTTGTAGAAAAATCTGTCCCGGAGAATGTAGTCCCAGTGCAGCCTGTGTTGTCCCAAGAGGACTATGAATATAGATTAATTTGCAAGAGGATAGAGTTAGTGAAACTTGAGTTTGAAGAGAACGAGAAGGTGAGGCGACATGAGCTAGAGATGGCTAATGTAAATTTGGAGTTGGCTAAATTGCAAAGTGTTCCTAATAAATTAAGAACTCCTTGTGGTCCATATGTCGATAAATTTAATATAGGGGCAGCTTTGAAGTTAGTCCCTGTATTTGACGAAAAAGATGTGCCGGAATTTTTTAAGGCATTTGAACGGGTAGCTACCAGGTTGTCTTGGCCCGCCGAGATGTGGACAGTCTTAATTCAGTGTAGGCTGGTGGGCAAGGCAATCAGGGTTTATAATTCTTTGGAGGAGGGCATAGCCCGTGATTATGGTAAAGTAAAGGCGTTGGTCCTCCAGGCTTATGATCTTGTCCCTGAGGCCTATCGTCTAAAATTTAGAAATTTTAGCAAGCATGCTTCCATTTCATATGTTGAGTTTGCTAGGCTCAAGGAGGGGCAATTTGATAATTGGCTGAAGAGTCGTCAGGTAGTCTCTTTCTCCTCCTTGAGAGAATTAATGTTATATGAAGAATTTAAGAAATATTGTAGTAAAGAACTGAGGATATACTTGGAAGAGGTGAAAGCAGTTAATCTAAGTAAAGCGGCTCAGATTGCCGATTAATTTATTTTAACCCATCGAGCAGGGTCAGGCAATTTTGGGTCTCAGGGTCTATATTTCCAGTCTGCCAAGCCAAATGATAATAATAATAAATCTAATAATGTAGCTAACAACAGGGTAAAGCATTCAAGTGTTCCAACCTATTATAAGAATGAGAGGGCTCAGGGAAATATTTCAAATGGAGAGCCCTCTAGATTCTTCTCCAAAAACAGGGTAGTGTCTGGTAATGCGAGCAAAGGTAATGGGACCTGTTTTTGGTGCAATAAGCCTGGACATTATCAAGCTCAGTGTAATGCCAGGAGGAGGTATCTGGAGAAAAATGATAACAATATTAACAACCCTTTATCTGTAATTACCAATAAAACTGTTCCTATTACTCCCAAGGTTGAGAATCCACCGGTAACGGAAGGTAGCAATGTAAATAGTGGTGATGACAGCAATGTAAAACCAACTGGTAATAGACCTTCATGACTCTATGATAAATATATATGGCCTGGTAGACTGGTTACGAATTCAGGTGTTCTAAAGGTAAAATTTTTGCGAGACTCGGGGTCAGCTCGGTCTTTAATATTAAGGGAATCTTTAAATGGTTTAGTTGAATATTCTAGGAATTATGTGATTCTGGGAGGTTTCCCAAATACTGTGGTTTCAGCTCCATTGGTGGAAGTTGAATTATCCTTCCCTGGGTATAATGAGGTAACGGAGTTGGCTGTGGTGGAGAATCTCCCTATTCCAAATATAATGGTTTTTTAGGAAATGACATGGTAGACCATAGGGGTCTGGAATTATTCCCTATTTTGACTGAATGCTTGGCCTGTGGCGGTGGTGACTCGGGCCTCCGCTAAGGCAGCTGATTTGATAAAGGATGATGACTTAGATTTAAGTAGTTTAGAAGTAGAGTTGGAAAGGCCCGGACCAGTAGGTAGTCCTAGTAGTACTAGTAATATCGTGCAACTTGATTGGGACCGTTTAACGTTTGTTGAGGCCCAGAAACAAGAGTTTGATTTTGAGTTGGGTGACACAGCCGATTTAACTAAACCGAGGTTTTGTGTAATGAAAGGTTTGTTATATCGAATTAGTCGTCCATCTACACATTATCTGAACAAAACTTCTCGAGTGGAACAAATTGTGGTTCCCTCACAATTTAGGGAGTCTGTTTTGAAGTTGTCACATGATGATTCTTTTTCTGTTCACTTTGGAGTATTTAAGACTTTAAAAAGATTAGCGAAATGTTTTTGGTGGTCAGGAATGAAATCATCAGTGAAACAATTTGTTAGTAATTATGAGGTTTGTCAGGTGATGGGAAAGCTCAATCAAGTGATCCCTAAAACACCTCTAAATCCTATTCCTGCAATCGGGGAACCTTTTGTGGAATTGGTTATAGATGTGGTGGGGCCTTTGCCCAGAACAAAGACTGGGTTTACTCATCTGACCATCATGGACCGAGCTTCTAGATTTCCTGAAGCATTCCCAATGAAAAAGATAACTTCCAATGCAGTATTTGAGAAGCTCGTTGAATTTTTCTCCCGATACGGACTTCCTCGTAAAATTCAGACCGACTGTGGGACGAATTTTACGAGTAAGGTATTTAGGGGTAAGCGTACTGAACTCGCCATTCAGTGCACTACCAACTTACCTTACCATCCCGAGAGTCAGGGTGTGGTGGAAAGATTCCACCAGACACTTAAATCAGTTTTGAAAAAAATACTGCTATGAACAAGGAGAAGATTGGGAAAAAGGACTTCCCTTTGCTCTCTTTGCCATAAGGAACCATCCAAATGCATCTACAGGTGTAGCTCCCTTTGAGCTGATCTATGGGCACAAAGTACGTGGTCCGTTGAAAATTTTCCATGAATTGTTATCATCTGGGCAGAAAGAGGAACTTAATGTGATGAAGTTTGTAGAGAATTTATGGAAAAAGTTAGCCATTGCTTGGAAATTTTCAAGAGAAAATTTGGCTTCCTCCCAAGTAATCATGAAATAAAATTTTGATAGGAAAACCAAGGTGCGGTCGTTTGAGCCTGGGGAATTGGTATTGGTGTTGAGTACAGACTCAGACAATTTCCTTGAGCCAAGGTATAAGGGGCCCCGGAAGGTTTTGAGAAAATTGTCTGAAGTGAATTATGAAATTGAAGCCCCCGGGACCAAACGAAAGTGCCGGGTCTTTCATATTAATAGACTGAAATCTTATATTTCATGTGGTAGAGATCCTTTAGCTATTGTGTATGAACTTATGTCTGTAGAAGTAGTCTCTCCAGAGGATAATTTTGAGGACTTAGTTGGTCAGGTATCTTCTGATGCTCTCTTTAATAACATTCAAAATCTAGAGGTTTTGGAAAGAGAGCTGGACCATCTGGAAGTTACCCAGAAAAGGGACATTATTAATTTAATCTGTTCTTTTCCAGAAATATTTCGTAGTTCGCCAGGTAGGACGAGGTTGCTTCAGCATGATGTGGATGTGGGCAGTGCTTCCCCGGTAAAGCAGAGTCCTTATCGACTAAATCCAGTGAAAAGGGACATAGTCGAGGAAATAAAGTATATGCTGAAACATGACCTCATCCAACCTTCGATAAGTCCTTGGAGCTCTCCGATAGTTTTAGTTAAAAAGTCTGATGGAAAGTACAGAATGTGTGTGGATTACCGTAAAGTTAATGCCAGTACCAAAAATGACTCTTTTCCTTTGCCTCGCATTGACGACTGTCTCGATCAGATAGGGTCTGCAAAATTTATAACCAAGTTGGAATTGCTGAAAGGATATTGGCAAGTGCCCCTGTCTGATCGAGCCCGGGAAATTTCCGCATTTGTAACTCCCATTGGGCTTTACGAATGTAAAGTGATGCCCTTTGGGATGAAAAATGCTGCATGTACCTTTCAGAGGCTTATGAACAGTCATTTGTGGGTTGAAAGGCACTGAGATTTATATTGATGATTTAGTTGTTCACAGCAATGATTGGCAAACTCATATAGTAAGATTGAGAAAAGTGTTTGAAGCTTTGAGGGATGCCAGTCTTGTTGTGAACTTGGGTAAGTGTGAATTTGGTAAAGCCAAAGTGTGCTATTTGGCTCATGAGGTTGGTTTGGGTCAGGTAGCCCCTAAACAAGCCAATCTCGATGCCATTTTAAATTTGAAGAGGCCGAGTAATGTCAGGGATGTTCGGAGAGTCCTTGGAATGATGGGTTATTATAGAAGGTTTGTGTGAAACTTCTCGGACATTGCTCAGCCGCTTACTAAGTTATTGGAGAAAGGACAGAAATTTGCGTGGTCTCCTCAATGTGAGGAGTGTTTTATTAAACTCAAGCTGGTGCTGATATCAAACCCAATATTAATGTCCCCTGATTTTCAGAAACCTTTCATTATCGCGGTGGATGCTAGTGATGTGGCCATTGGAGGTGTCCTCTTTCAGAGAAATGGGGCTGGAGAGGTACTTCCTGTGTCTTACTTTAGCCGTAAACTATTGGCAGCAGAGAAACGGTATTCAACTATCGAGAAGGAGGCCTTAGCCTTGGTTTGTACTTTGTTGCATTTTAAACCCTATGTGACCAATTTCTCCTTCCCGATAGATATTTGGACTGATCACAATCCTCTAGTGTTCATAGAAAGGATGAAAGGGTCCAATCAGAGAATTTTGAGATGGGCTTTGCAGTTGCAGGAATTCACTCTGGTTATAAAACATATTAAGGGATCGGAGAACCGCATTCATGATGCCCTTTCTCGTATGTAATTTTGGCTTTTGTCCCTCCCTCGCCCTTCTCGTGTCTTCATTGGGTTTGTATAAAACTATTTGTCCATAGTAAAATCTAAGGGCCAGTATGTGTGTGAGTATGAGTGAGTCCTTATCTCAGAGTTTAGTTTAGATGTAGGTTTGGTTAAGTGCGTTGTTTTTTGTATGTTCAACCTTAGTAAGGTCCATCAATTTTTTTTTCTATTATTTTGTACTCGATGGAGTTATAGTTTACCCTTTAATTTTAGATTCCCATTTTCAGATTTGGTAAGTCTTCTTCGTGAAGCTGTGTTTTTTTTTTTTTTTTTTTTTTTTTTTTGGCATGTGTATTGTTATATTTATAACTTCTTTTCAGGTTTTGTATTTCTGTAACCTTGTTAATTCCTTTTCATTTCAGCATTTTTACAGTATTTAATTTTGAAAAAAATGTATTCTATGTGAATAATTTTTGTTTGTTTTGGGGGAGGAAGGTATTAGGTTAACGTAAAATTATTTTTTGGTTTTATTTAAATCGGCCTTGTTTTTCTTTTTAAGTTAAAGTATTTTTGTTGTTTGTTTACTATAATTTTAATGTAAGTTAAGTGGCTCTCCGATTGTTGGATAGTGTTTTTGCGCCTCCTCCTCCTCCTTTGTGTATTAGTGGACTATCGTTTTAACGATTGTTATTCTTTTTACTGTGAGTGTTGATGAACGCTGCGAAGGTGATGAGTGGACATGGTCGACCGGTGAATGCAGTTCAGGTCTTGACAAGCTCTCACCAACACTAATTCCCGTCTCAGCATTTATTGTGACTTGGAGGACGACTTTAGCCATTACTTTCGTACTTCTGTTGAAGTTTTTAGCAGGTGCTCTGTCATCTGCGACGGTAGTTTCCTGCTACTTGTTCCCGTCGGAGGATTTGCACGGGAGTTGTGTCGTCGCTGCTTCCCGACACTGGAGTTTTGCATTTGCTGGCCGTGTCCTTCTAGTCCAGCTGTTACATACGGAAGTGAGAGCAAACTGGCTCGTGAGGAGATACGTAGGGCGGCTGACGCCAGGTAAGACAAATTATCATTCCTCTTGTATAGGGAAGTGGATTGCCCTTCAATGCCTGGCGTGCAGCTTTACCCTTCCGTTAGCAGTTTAATGGATTAAGCACGGTCCTGAGTTCAACTTATCTTCTGGTACTTCACTTGAGGTGAAGTTGTTTATTTTACCCATTTTGTTTGTTTATAATTGTTTGTACATATTGGAGATTCATTGATGTATGTTGTGTGTTAATTTTTGTGATCAGAGTTCCACATTGTT
>NC_090736.1:111797769-111802769 GCF_036898095.1 Palaemon carinicauda
AAGTCTAATTCGGATTTTTTCAATCGGAAAGTTCGAAAACAACAGATGATGTGTCTTCAAATCCATGATATTACGTGGACTACCAGAGTCAAAAAATAATTTAAATATTTATGTTCCAAATTTACAGCATATAAGGTTGGTCGTAACTCCTTTTGGCTTATTATTGTTTGAATTCGTTGCAAATCTACGGGAGCATGCACTGTTTTACTAAATTCGGCCGTGTTTTTCATAGGAAAATCTATTGTCTCAATATTATCTGATAAAACATTAAATTGATTATTCAATACTATTGATGTTGATATGAATGATCTTGACCCAACATCACTCTCTTCCCCTCGGGAGTTAACTATGTGGTATTTGCTTTGCTCTGCACATTCTGAAAATTAGTCTGACCTTGCGAGGTCTGGTTTGACGACCCAGGCTCAGCGATATTCGAAGAAGTGTTTGTTTGTTTTGGGACTCTGAACTGCATTGACATTTGGTTGTTTCTTCTTATTGTTAAAATGAGTTTTTTTCTTTTTATTTCCATATGGAACTGACTGTGGAATTGACTGTGTATTTCTGGGATTCTGTTGTGTCTTACGCGAGTAACATTGGTTATATGAATGAGTTGCGCTGTTATGAATCGAGCAGAATTTCGTTCTGCAGTCCGCACTTAAGTGACCTTGACGTTTGCAATTAAAACACGTCATTCCCGCTGCTTGACTACTAACTACGTTCACTGTTTGTGGCTTTGTTTCATTCTTTGCAAAAACTTGAGTTAACATGGGATCGAGATCTGGACACTTGGACATGTGTTTCTTTATCTGTTTATATACATCCAATTCCGCACTTGCAGGCGTTAACTTCTTATCAAAACACCGCACTAAAGCTTCAGGCAACATAAGTGTCATGCAAGTTAAATACATTAATCGTAAAAATCTTTCACGGAGATGTTATCCCCAGTAACCCAAGTGGAATTACCTAAAATGTCCTGATATTCATTAAGCCTATCAGCTATGAGAGCTGCTCTCTCAATAACATTAAGCCGATTCATAGTGGCTTGATTAAGTGTATTTCGTAACGTTAATACTATATCCAAGGCTTCCTCACCCCCATAGACCGCGCGTAACCTAACTTTGAAATCATCCCAGGTAACTGCTTCTTGAAATGAAACACCTCTTAAATACGCACTCGCATCCCCCCTTAGATAAAATCTATAAAACTTTTAGCTTCTTGTAATTGTACGAAAGGGTCTACGATTTGTTTGGCATTTAAATGGGCAATCGACGGATGAAATCCATGACTCCACATTTTGTGGCAAGAACCCATTGACCCGACCCTGAAAAGGAAGGATTGCTGACCTGGCATTTACAAGCGTCACAATTGGAGGAGGATTAGTCTGGCCTTCGCCACTAGGTCCAGGGGTAAGGCTCACAGGGCGAGTCATGACTGCTGTATTTCTTTTCCTATCTCTTCGACCCCTTGCAATTCTATCAAAATATCTATATGAGTACAGACGTCCACTGCGTAAACGCATATGTATAATAAAATTCCCCAAACAATGTTACTAATCCCAAGACATTTCCCGAGAATTTCTGAAAGAAAAAGGAATTAGCACAAAGAAAGAAAAAATTCTAGATGAGAATTCGGAGTTGAACACAGTTTCCTTTAATGAACGGAAATAAAAGATTAGCAATTCACTCACCCCAGTAATAATCGACTAACGACTCGTGATAACTACACTTCACTGCCCAAACTAGAATGAATTAAAAATTTGTACTTAGCTTATATATGGTTCTGTGTGATGTCGACACATCCTCTCTCTCTCTCTTGATGTTTTGTTAGCGATGTATCGTTCGAGTTTCTTGTTGAATGTAGTGCTTCCTGGATATGTTTTGCAGACGTTGAACGTCAGTCCTTGGGTTTCCTTCGATGTTGATTGAAGATCCAGTTCATCGGTTTGTGTTCATAACATTCATTAAGGTTAAACATTTCGATGGACTATATTACTTAGTCAAAATTGTAGATACATGTAGATAACGTTGAGTTCTAGAAGATCTTTCTCTGGTTTTACAGCTTTTATTTTGAAGTCTTGAAGATCTTTCTCTAATTCTTAGAGTTTAATATTATAGTTACTTGAAGATCTTTCTCTGATTCGTAGAGTTTAACCGCTGCCACCATTTATTGGTGTGTTACCAACTGCCACCATTTATAAGTGTGCTACTTTTATAAGCACACATTGAGTATGTGTTGTTTAAGATGTGTAAAGCTGGATAACGAAGTACATCTTCTTAGCTTTAAAAAGTATTTATTTGTTAAAAACAACAGAGTTAAACCTCTCCATCACAGGAGGGAGCTGGTTTGGTCAGATGACCAATTCTGGTGAAGTATAGATATGAACTGACTAAATTATCGATATCACAGATATCGTATGCTTAGTTGATATAGCAATTTTGTCACAATCTCGGAAGACTCCTGCATCCGGTGACGTCACAAACTTTCACACGCTGATGCATTGGTGTTGACGTTTAAGAAAAATGTTACATTGTGGAGGCTGCATTGTACATCCTGTTTATGATTTGAGTGACTACAGCAAGTCCCACGGCTAGCATCTTCATCCAAAATGACATATTACGTCATGTGTTTTAAACATGTAATAATAATTATTACATAAGCTCGGCCAGCTATCTCAACTTTTAAAAAAAAAAATGTATCGGCAAACGTGCGTTTACCGACTTTGAACTGAACATGAGTTATGCCTATGACATTTAATTCATTATTTCCTATACCCGAAAGTCTAATTCCGGATTTTTCAATCGGAAAGTTCGAAAACAACAAATGATGTGTCTTCAAATCCATGATATTACGTGGACTACCAGAGTCAAAAAATAATTTAAATATTTATGTTCCAAATTTACAGCATATAAGGTTGGTCGTAACTCCTTTTGGCTTATTATTGTTTGAATTCGTTGCAAATCTACGGGAGCATGCACTGTTTTACTAAATTCGGCCGTGTTTTTCATAGGAAAATCTATTGTCTCACAATTATCTGATAAAACATTAAATTGATTATTCAATACTATTGATGTTGACATGAATGATCTTGACCCAACATCACTCTCTTCCCCTCGGGAGTTAACTATGTGGTATTTGCTTTGCTCTGCACATTCTGAAAATTAGTCTGACCTTGCGAGGTCTGGTTTGACGACCCAGGCTCAGCGATATTCGAAGAAGTGTTTGTTTGTTTTGGACTCTGAACTGCATTGACATTTGGTTGTTTCTTCTTATTGTTAAAATGAGTTTTTTTCTTTTTATTTCCATATGGAACTGACTGTGGAATTGACTGTGTATTTCTGGGATTCTGTTGTGTCTTACGCGAGTAACATTGGTTATATGAATGAGTTGCGCTGTTATGAATCGAGCAGAATTTCGTTCTGCAGTCCGCACTTAAGTGACCTTGACGTTTGCAATTAAAACACGTCATTCCCGCTACTTGACTACTAACTACGTTCACTGTTTGTGGCTTTGTTTCATTCTTTGCAAAAACTTGAGTTAACATGGGATCGAGATCTGGACACTTGGACATGTGTTTCTTTATCTGTTTATATACATCCAATTCCGCACTTGCAGGCGTTAACTTCTTATCAAAACACCGCACTAAAGCTTCAGGCAACATAAGTGTCATGCAAGTTAAATACATTAATCGTAAAAAATCTTTCACGGAGATGTTATCCCCAGTAACCCAAGTGGAATTACCTAAAATGTCCTGATATTCATTAAGCCTATCAGCTATGAGAGCTGCTCTCTCAATAACATTAAGCCGATTCATAGTGGCTTGATTAAGTGTATTTCGTAACGTTAATACTATATCCAAGGCTTCCTCACCCCCATAGACCGCGCGTAACCTAACTTTGAAATCATCCCAGGTAACTGCTTCTTGAAATGAAACACCTCTTAAATACGCACTCGCATCCCCCTTAGAAAAATCTATAAAACTTTTAGCTTCTTGTAATTGTACGAAAGGGTCTACGATTTGTTTGGCATTTAAATGGGCATCGACGGATGAAATCCATGACTCCACATTTTGTGGCAAGAACCCATTGACCCGACCCTGAAAAGGAAGGATTGCTGACCTGGCATTTACAAGCGTCACAATTGGAGGAGGATTAGTCTGGCCTTCGCCACTAGGTCCAGGGGTAGGGCTCACAGGGCGAGTCATGACTGCTGTATTTCTTTTCCTATCTCTTCGACCCCTTGCAATTCTATCAAAATATCTATATGAGTACAGACGTCCACTGCGTAAACGCATATGTATAATAAAATTCCCCAAACAATGTTACTAATCCCAAGACATTTCCCGAGAATTTCTGAAAGAAAAAGGAATTAGCACAAAGAAAGAAAAAATTCTAGATGAGAATTCGGAGTTGAACACAGTTTCCTTTAATGAACGGAAATAAAAGATTAGCAATTCACTCACCCCAGTAATAATCGACTAACGACTCGTGATAACTACACTTCACTGCCCAAACTAGAATGAATTCAAAAATTTGTACTTAGCTTATATATGGTTCTGTGTGATGTCGACACATCCTCTCTCTCTCTCTTGATGTTTTGTTAGCGATGTATCGTTCGAGTTTCTTGTTGAATGTAGTGCTTCCTGGATATGTTTTGCAGACGTTGAACGTCAGTCCTTGGGTTTCCTTCGATGTTGATTGAAGATCCAGTTCATCGGTTTGTGTTCATAACATTCATTAAGGTTAAACATTTCGATGGACTATATTACTTAGTCAAAATTGTAGATACATGTAGATAACGTTGAGTTCTAGAAGATCTTTCTCTGGTTTTACAGCTTTTATTTTGAAGTCTTGAAGATCTTTCTCTAATTCTTAGAGTTTAATATTATAGTTACTTGAAGATCTTTCTCTGATTCGTAGAGTTTAACCGCTGCCACCATTTATTGGTGTGTTACCAACTGCCACCATTTATAAGTGTGCTACTTTTATAAGCACACATTGAGT
>NC_090736.1:111812769-111822769 GCF_036898095.1 Palaemon carinicauda
CAAAGCACATTGATTAGGAAGAAATGGCTGATATATTACGCGGGGGTAAACAAAGAAACGTAGAGCGAAGAAAGGACATGGCTGGGTGAACTTCTTCAGAGCGAGGTGTAACAGAAATTCTTATACCTATCAGTACCATAAAGGGGCAAGTGAGGAAATTATATAAAGTAAGGAGTAAATAAAATGTTCCAGCCAACTTTGTCTTTTCTTCATCTTCTTTTATTATAACAGAGCCATCTCACTTTTTGATAGGTATATACTTCCTCTTCTTTGCCCTAGTTTAAATATCATTAACAATTCCTGGCTTTGTTAGCCTAATATGCTTTATTGTCTAAATATTCTCTCTAGTCATTCCTGGCTTTTTTCTTTTTTTTACCTTACTATCAATGCTGGAATAATTAGCATGCTCTGCCTTGTAATATTAATTACTTCCTGGACAACTTTCAACAATTCATTCCTTTCTTTATCTCCTTTTTATAGTATCCCAAGACTTAACCACCAACTGATTGATATATGTTCTTCATATCACACCATTCTTGATTAAATGTCTGCTCCCCGTATCTTAAATTCTATAAGGCTGCAAATCGTTTCCTACATTCAATTGCAAAGGTTTCTCTGTGCTCTTCTTCTAAAAGCTTAATTGCATCAAACATAGGTATTGTATCCACCTTTCTGTTGGGTGTTTTCAGTTTTAAACTCAGTTTGGCAATGATGAACAGGTGATCCCTAATAAAGTCTGTACCTGAATAGCTTCTTAAATTTCTCAGATTCCTTTTTCTCTCTTTATTAACGACAGTTTTATCTATTTGACTTTTGTAATTGCCACATGGTGAAGTCCATGTATATTTGTAGATGTCTATGTTTTGAAAAAGAGTACCTGTACTAACAACATTGTTTGCTGAACAGAAACTTAAAAAATGTGCTCCATTTTCTTTTGAAACTTCGCCAAGACTCTCAACACCCATCACATTCTCTATCTGTTATGAACTTCAGATGTTATAGGTTCGTTTTATGGTTCTTTTATTAATTAGAGTGATCTTCACAGAAAAATAAAAATACTCAGGGCGAATTGGTTAGCGGAAACGAAAACAAAAGGGAAATCTCCAAAAAATAATAATAATAGACTTTGCTTTCAGAAAGCTAAACCCTATACAGAAACCAGAAAAAAGAACGAACACTCATGTTAAACAACATATAGTAACTAACTGGCCAGATCAACAATAAAACAATAGAAGAGGAAGGAAGGTGAAGGAAAAAAATAAGAAAACACTTTAAATCCTACCTAAGAAATACAGACTAAATTCCTCAAGGTAATCTATTTATATATACACAAACAAAAAAGGCATGAATAAATACACACATACATATACACAAAAGAAAAAAAAAAATAAAGAGTTTCTCGCACTAGTCAGGTGACACAATATTACACATTTCTTCAATGGAAATGTTTATTAATGCATAGCAAACTATAATAATCATATTGCAGTGCTTTCACTTGAACTTTGCTAGTACTAATCTACTAGTGACAGTTCTTCACTTCTTTAATGTCTTTTTTAATCTCGGTGTTATCATCATTCCTATCTTTTTCTCTTCCAACTTCATTTTTCCCCTTAAAACACACACATGTCATGGATGTCAAATGATACTTAGTATACTATAAAAAGGAGACATAAACAGCTATGGATTGTAGAAAGTTTTTGATGAATTAATGAAAATTAAAAGTTATAGCGTGCTAAGTATTTTAGTATTGATAGTGAGATCAAAAGAAAAGTCATGAATAACTGATGAGAATATTTAGACAGTAAAACAAATGAGGCTGACAAAGCTATGAATTCAGGGAGTGCTTATGGTGTAAGAATCACCTAAAGAATCCTTCATGGTATTTGGACTGGGGCATGAAAAAAGAGATGGGTCTCTTATAATAACAGAAGATGAAGAAAGCCAACGTTGGATGGAATACTTCTGTGAGGTTATGGATAGGAGATACGAGAAGATTAATTTGATAGATAAACCTGAATCTGATGAAGACTTCATATGCCCATGAAGGAATTCAGTGTGTTTTAAGTTGAAGTCATCGCTGAAAAACTCAAGAGAGGAAAAGCATCTGGATACAATGGAATAACTGCCAAGATTATACCAGAAGAAAATGAAGCAACTCCCAGAATACTTGTAAGATTATTTTGTAGAATGTGGCACGAAGAGGAAGAACCTGATGAATGGGAGTTACGAGTGTTGGGAAAATCACTGTTTGCAAAAATTACAGACATAAACTTACGTCAGTTGGTATGAAAATATATAGCATGAATATTCTAAAGAGACTGCAGAGAAGAATTGATAAAAAGCTGAAAGATTAACAGGCAAGATTTCGAAAAGGTAGAAGTTACACTTTCCAAATTTTCATTTGGAGACAGGTTGTACAGCAAAGGGTGAATATGAATATCCCCTTTTTAATGCATTTGTGGACTATCAAATATCCTTGGACAGTGTTCACCAGCCAGGTTTCTGGAAAGTCTTGTACTATTATGGAATTCCCCCTAAATATGTGAATTTGAATAAGTCTGTTCATGAGAATAGCAAGTGGAAAGTATACGAGGTCCAAGCAATTACCAGACCTGTGAGTAGCTTCATTTAAAATTTGCTCACAGCCTGATTCAGAGGCAAAGTCTAAAGCTCTTAATCCATGGGGATCGGTAGCAGAGATAGAAATTAACCACTCCTTTTGGTGAACATTTAAATCACCAACAAAGACAAAAGAAGCCTTTCTATCATCTTCTTGTATCTTACCCATAATGGTAAGAAGACAATCGAAGATAAAATCATCCATTTCTGGATTCCGATAGATCGAACACAAATAAAAGTTGTTATGCCTGCCATAAACTTTTATTACCTGAATCTTATGACAACCACATTGATAGCAGGACTTATGAGAAGCCGGGTACTCGGTCTTAAAATACACCGCTATTCCATTGGCCCTAGGGAAGGCATCACGTTTCAACATTATTGCCTTTTTAAAACCAGTTATAGGGAGCTCGTATGAGTGACACATATTAAAAACCAAAGTTTCTGAGCACAAAACAACATCATACTGTCTGGACGCAACTGTAAGATGTTGGATATTTGCATGAAGACCACGAATATTGCAATACAGATGACGACATTGACGAAATCTAGGACGTACTGGTCAGGGATTTCGATCAATTTCTATATATATATATATATATATATATATATATATATATATATATATATATATATATATATATATATATATATGTATATATATATATATATATATATATATATATATATATATATATATATATATATATATATGTATATATGTATATATATATATATATATATATATATATATATATATATATATATATATATATATATATATATATATATATATATATATATATATATGTATATATATATGTATTTATAAATATGTTTTCTAATTATGTGCTTTGATTTTATTTATAATGAATCTATATGAGCCATTTCACCCTTATATATATATATATATATATATATATATATATATATATATATATATATATATATATATATATATATATATATATATAAATGACGTTCCTCTTTTCGACTGAGGATTCCATCCTATGACTGTGTCATTTCCTTTCAGTCTTCACGAGAGATGATTTTCACGGATATTCTCTGTTACTCTTGCATCAAAAGCTGACACTCTTAAGCTCGAATACAGGTCAAGCGCTATATGGATGCACTTTCCATGAATAATTCATTCACTTAGAGTTTAAGATATTTGTGGCTTAATATATGACAGCATCTCGAAGTTAGGTGTAAATATTTGTCAAAACAGTTATACATAATACAAAATCACATACATACACACAGACACACACTCATAGACACACACACACACACACACACATATATATATATATATATATATATATATATATATATATATATATATATATATATATATATATATATATATATGTATATATATATATGTATATATATATGAAAAAGAAAACAAAGAATTTAGCATATCTTCGTCAACATATGTCATATTATAGGTAAAACCATAAATTTAATTCACAAAAATAAAAAAAAATACAATATAAATTTTCCATATAAACCTATAATACTGTTTTTATTGCATGCCTATAATATGTCAAATGACGTTGAATAGGTAATATGTAACACGTGTTTCCAAGATAAGACTCAACAGGGTAATATATCACTGGTAGACCTTACAATGATAATGATAATATAGCACCAATAAAACCTTATTCATCGCTATTATGTATCGATAATTTCTAATTGCCCTCCAAACCAGGATCAGAAAATGTAAATTTGTAAGTTAATAGCACCTTATTTTCAGGGTATCTATAAAACCCACCCCCAGAGCATATTGTTAGTCAAAAAAGGACTTAGAAGGGAAAGTCTTTTCTTATTAGTGTCCCCTCCACACCAGGTGGCCTCTTTACTGCAAGTTCGGCTCTCCCAAGAACCCAAATCCTTATGTGCGATTCCACAAAAAATGTTTTATCTTCCGTATAACAAAAAAAAAAAAAAATAAATAAAATAAACGGACTTTTTTTTCATGACGTTATCGTCATGTGGAGGAGAATTCCGGATCAAAAATGACTTCTTAGGGATTTTTTGAATCTATGCCCTCCAATGTGGACGAGGAAGCCATTGCTGGTCGAGGTGCCGCTAATTGAAAACAACGACGTCTTTAAAGTTTTAAAGGCCGTTCATGAATGCTAGATGTAAAGGATAATGACAATGCCCCAAAGACTGACCATATGGACATATGATCAGCTCCAAAAACTCTCACCACTCAAGGTAGGACCAAGGAAGCCTAGGCAATGGTAATTGATAACTAAGCCTGTAGTCCTATAGACTGCCCCAGACAACACATCCTTACCTCACAGGTAAGCTGATGTTGCAGATACTATAAGAACCTATCGCACCTAAGGAAAACTCGAATTAGAGGCCAGCGGATGGCCAGACAGAAACATTTTCAATAGGCCACTACTATAAGGTAAAATTTGAGACCAAAAAGAAGCTTCTGAAAAGACAGAAAGCATTTTAAAATATTAACAATTTTGTGGAGCTTGTTACATTAACGGTCACGTTTGCACTTAGATTAAGTGATTCATATAAAAAAGAAGAAAAATAATGGTCACTTACTGAATACATCCACACCCATTCCTTTCCATGTAGATAAAGTCATTTCTTAGTAATAGTACCTTTGATTCTTTTAGGAACAATCATGCAATGAAAATCCGAAGTAGAAAACGTTTTAATTCCAAAAATGAATATTCATTTGTTTCTTTGCATGTGACACTTTCATGGATCTACAAAGCGCACGTGTATCCCACACGCTCGTACAATGAAACAGCATTATTTTCTTTTTCTGTTTTCTATTATCGTTATCGCTCTCCCCCTCAAACAAAAATCCTATTTAAACATGTATGTTCATGAATCCTTTTGTTTGAGCTTTGGTGCAGTCCTTATTTGAAAAAAAGTTGTTTAAATACTCATGTTCCCTCCATATAGAGTTAATTGCATTCACCGCTGTTTCTCAGTTACTTCTAACTATTGAATCACCACCTATCAGGTGAAAAATAGATTTGATTTACACATTCAATATTTAATCACTCTGCAACACTGTGTCAGCACATATGCATGCACACACACAAACACACAGTTCTCTCTCTCTCTCTCTCTCTCTCTCTCTCTCTCTCTCCTCTCTCTCTCTCTCTCTCTCTCTCTCTCTCTCTCTCTCTTTATATATATATATATATATATATATATATATATATATATATATATATATATATATATGTATGTATGTATGTATGTATATATATATATATATATATATATATATATATATATATATATATATATATATATATATATATATATATATATATATATATAGATATAGTTATACATATGTATATATATATATATATATATATATATATATATATATATATATATATATATATATATATATATATATATATATATATATGCTAATTGTCTGTGAGTGTCTGCGTGGTTCTTATAATAGAATTTTATAAGGAACTTTCAAATTATTTAATGATCGAATTTTATGTAATTTTTATCGATAAAGCTAATGCCGCTACCTTCATTTTGATCAAGATTTGCCTTGGTGTTCTACGGGCCCCCTAATTAATGACTCTAAGACTGCAGTGAAATCGAGAAGGCTGGTAGCGTAGACTTAAACAACATTACTCACTTTGACGGCTGGTTTTCCGGTCCCATACAGCTAGGGAACCCCAGTCTCTACTGGACCTCCACTGTCGTTATATCTTGTTCGTTCAGAGTATTTAACGTTCCATATCACATTTGTCATCTACTGTTAAATCATCACTGTCATACGTTTCATCGAATAAGAAACTCTTCAGTTTCCACTAGAAAGCCTCAATGTCCTCAATCATTCCGTTGTCTCATGGGAGCTTATTGTATAGTCTCAAGGCGGCATATTTAAAGGCTCTTGAGCCTAAAGTAGACATATTTTTAGGTCCTGATAGTTTGGATTCCTCAGTAACCATTCTCTTGTCGAAACGATTTGTTGGCTGCGCAATATGTAGCAATTCTCTTAAGTATTTTAGACGACCAGTTGTGATAACTTGGTGGGTTTATTGCACATATTCTAAATTCAATTCTGGCTTTAATCGGCAACCAGTGTCAATCATTTAGTAAAGGGGTGATCCTTTCTCGAGGTAGGACACCTTTTATCAGTCTTGTTCTTCTTTTTATTATGTTTTTTAATTTCTTAAATTGTACTTTTGTTTAAGTGTAATAGATGGAGTAGCAGTAGTCAATCCTGGTAATAACAGTTTATCACAATTTTCTTTATAGAATTTTCATCTAGGTACTCTTTAATAAAAGCAATATTTCTTAGATGATAACCAGCAGATTTTACTACATTATTCATTTGAGCAATTTACAATCAAGAAGTACAGCTGGATCACAAGCTACACTGTAAAAAGTTCAAGGTACAGAAAGGGTATAACGATTGAGCTGGGGTTTAAATACATGTAAAACACCCTAGGGCTCAAATATACCCCTCAACATCAGGAGGCAGGGTATTTTTTGTGAATAATATACCCTCTATTGTACTTTGTCTTAAAATGGGCTTGGTAAGTTTGTGTGATCATGTCATGAAATGAACTTTTACTCTGTATTAAATCACCATATTGTTACACTGATAGTGTAATGCACCAAAAAAGTTACGAACAACATATTGGTTTTGAGTTATGGATAGTTTTGAAGCAAGTTCCTACAAAATGCGGTACTTGGCAATTTGTATTGTTGCCGTCTCGAGATTCTTCGAGACCCCGGGAATTTGGCGGGAAATTTCAGTGGCGTCTGGACTCTCGTCTGCTCTGCAGTGAAGATGAATTGCTCCAATTAGCGTCATCGGGATTATAATATCTACACTGCATTTCACCTGTTAACTGCTAACCAAGGTAAGAACACTAACTGTCGATCTATGCAAGCATAGACAGTGGTCCCCAACATGTATATATACCGCCAACTCTGACTTGAAAGAAAAACACCGGTAGATGCTTATAAAAAGGCGGCGGTTTACCATACAAATACGCGGCTATGTACGTCTCTGTTGCATGTCATAACTATGGTGAAAGAACCACAACTATTCGAGAATGACACTTACATTATTTTATTTCGTTTTGACAATGATTCTAAATAGCATATACCTCCGTGGTGGTTTGCACTGAAAGATGGTTAAAACAGAGACGAAGCCTTTTGACATACTACTTAGTAGACTTTAGTAACTTCTTTAGTTATAATAATTCAATTAATCTTATATATATATATATATATATATATATATATATATATATATATATATATATATATATATATATATATATATATATATATATATATATATATATATATATATATATGAAATTGCTCTTTGTCAACTCATGTACAGCTTTCTCTCGGATAGCCGTTATTAATGTGACGTCACTAGGCACGACAACTGAGATAAGTCCTCCCTCTCTCTCGCCAGGCGAATTCTTTCTCCCCTCTGTCTCTCGCTGACTGCTTTCCATAATCTCATTTAATTTTACTGTTATTATTATTATTATTATTATTATTATTATTATTATTATTATTATTATTATTATTATTATTATTATAATTTTGATATCAATATAAAATGATAATAATAATATTGCTATGATTATTATTATTCCTTTACTCTTTTTACTATTATTACTATTATACTCCTTATATTATTATTATATTGTTTTTATTATTATGGTTTTTGCATTGACTCTGGTATTCATGTGACCTATAACACTTTTTACCATAATTTTACGTATGATAAAATGTGGTATGTATGTTTCTTATTATCTGAAATGCTGCCTTGAATAAATTTTAGGTTACTCATCCCCATTATTTCTGCAGTATTTTAAAAGTCAAAACTACCATACTTAACATTATTTCCTACTTCAACGTTACGAATAAAAATTGTCAGACATCATCATTAGTTTTGCATTCAGGCTGTGATAGTCTAAAAAATCAATATTACTAACACCGGGGAAAATAAGTAAGAAATTATCATTAGTACTTAATTATGAGAGAGAGAGAGAGAGAGAGAGAGAGAGAGAGAGAGAGAGAGAGAGAGAGAGAGAGAGAGAGAGAGAGAGAGAGAGAGCGTGTGAGCGTCAAGCTGTCTGGTAGGAAAAAACCATAAACAACGTATTCAGCTAAACGTTAATAACTACGATTACGCGTAGTCTGTAAGCAAACACTGACGCCAATGATTTCTTAATCAGTTTGACCTGAGGTAGGAGACAGTTAGGTATTTATGCATGATATTTTTTCCTTTCTTTTCTATATATATATATATATATATATATATATATATATATATATATATATATATATATATATATATATATATATATATATATAGGCACACACACACTAACAAGTATTTTCTTTTCACAGATTTCTGCGTACGGTTTGTTTGCAGCTTCTGCCATCACTCTTTATATATTATATATATACTTTTGATTTTCAAGTGTAATGGAAATAATAAATTGATAAACCAAACTTTTAAAATCATTGACCTTATTACTTTATATACTTATAAGCTATAACTACACCTATATAATGGTGGAATAGATGTTAATTATAAAATTATAATTAATATACACGGGTATTTATGTCGTATAGAATACCCTGTAAAAGGGTATTCTTTACCTACGATACACCCCTAAGTAAGGGTATCTCAAGTATATGTTATACCCTTGATATGGGTATATTGTAAAGGGTATATTATAGTTCTTATATACCCCGATAGGGTATGCTATTTTAACCACTAGAAATACCCTTTTTCTACCCCTTTTATACCTTTAATTTTTTAGAGTGTACTATATATTGGCATTGAGTCCTTATTTATGTTATTTGAATATCACCTAAGCTTCTCACGCTGTTTCTTTTACTCACCACCATGTTCTCTTATAATTTTAGTGCTTTAACTATCAACCATTCTCTAACACTATGAAGGATTTGGTTTAGAGTTTCAGTACTTTCATCTATATCATTCATGGAAAAGTAAAATTGTGTCATCCGAAAATAGTTTGAACTTCACACCAGGCCTTTGTAAAAATCTTTATAGACCAGTAGTATAGATGCAGAAGAAGAGTGAGCAATATACACATCCCTGGGGTACCCCTCTGTTTAAAGGTTCCTATGAGGAAAATGAGTTTCCAATTCACATATTAATTTCTACCAACCAAGTAGTGTTTTAGGTATTCGAAAGCTTGATCGTCAACGCCGATGCACCGTAAAACATTTAGTAGCAGTTCACTAGTAATATTAAAATACCACATATATTTTATTTCATCATTTGCAGCATCTCTTTCACAACACAGTATATGGCTGTCTGGATAAAGTATAGTTTTCTGTAAGCAGATTG
>NC_090736.1:111847769-111850269 GCF_036898095.1 Palaemon carinicauda
TAACCTTTGTTGTTCCCCTTACAAAGTCATCCCTAACCTCAAAGAAAATACAAAAAAAAAAAAAAAAAAAAAAAAAAAAAAAAAAAAAAAAATAGATGTATTGTTTTTAGAAAAGATGCCTTTTATATATTTCAACACAGAAATTTGTGCGCTTCAAACTATATAAGAAAACATTACACCGAAAGCCGTTCTACAAAGAGTGGCAAACAACGCTACTTCTCAATGAACTTCGAACGAATAGGAAAGACCAGAGTATACAACAAAGAGTGCTTTTAGAGTGTCATAATACTATAAAAAACAGATTAGGTTTTTTAGATTTTAATCATATTCGATCTTTTGTACTTAAAAACGTTGAGAAATATAAAGAAAATGTAATGTTAACACATGCCAAAAAGTTATTTTTCTATTGGGTTTTATAAACCGCCGACAGTTGATGTAAATAATGTTATGTATAATATTTCAGATAGGCTCTTGAGTAGGCAGGAGAAACAATTATTATCCTCAGGGTTAGAACATAATTTTGTACCTTATGTTAAAGAGTTTCATTGGCAATTGTCTTTTGAGTTGTTTGTTGATAAACTTCAAGTTAGGCCGCAAAAACAAGGTAAGACGAAAAAAGTACTTTTTAGTCAAATGAGACAGTTATATGGTAATGTCATAAACACACAAAAATTTGAGAAAAGAAAACCAGATTCTTTCATAAAGACGACAAACAAATCTTAAAGAAGTTGGGAAAAGATGAAAATTTGATCACATGTAAACCGGATAAAGGAAATGGAGCAGTTATACTGAACAAATCAGACTATTTAAAAAAGGTAAAGGAGGTACTTGAAAAGGATAATACTTCTGAAAAGGTAAATGTATATGACCTACTTAAACATACGATATTGTTCGAAGATAGACTTAACAGAAATCTAAGAAAATTGCAATCAAAGGGAATTTTCACAGAAAAAGAATATAAAAAGGTATATGCAACAGGTACAAGGCCGGGAATAATAATAATAATAATAATAATAATAATAATAATAATAATAATAATAATAATAATAATAATAATAATAATAATAATAATAATAAAATCTTGGTTTCTCCAATTAGTTATGAATTTGACTACCCACTATGAAGGATGACGTTTTGAGAATTGCTGGCTGAATGAATCCATTTTGAGGATATAATAAGATACTTTGAGAAGATTACAATTTCAATGCCTCTAAGGCGACCATTATTTTTAATAATAATAATAATAATAATAATAATAATAATAATAATAATAATAATAATAATAATAATAATAATAATAATAATGGCAATAGAATTATTATTAATAATAATAATGGTGACATTCCCTAGAAGGAGTCAATAAACATTGGGAGCTTTGTGTGACCTATTATGGGGAACGGCAATTCCACCACGAGTGGTAAATATATACCACCCCGTCAAGAAATATAACAATGAAAGAATTCATAATAAGAACTGTTTGTCGTTTGTAGTTTATCACAATATGAAATTGCCCTAAGTGACAGATTTTGGTTATGTCTCTCTCTCTCTCTCTCTCTCTCTCTCTCTCTCTCTCTCTCTCTCTCTCTCTCTCTCTCTCTCTTAAGGTAAAATTCATGGTCATCATATGAAAGCGCCAATAAAGCTTAAAAATATCTAATGTCGCAAATGACTGTATCTATAATGAATAAATGATTTATTCCCATTTCTAAAAGCAGCCGAACAGGATATTTACTAATATTTATTTGAAATCCAGCTTCAAGATACGTCAGCCGATTTAGTTGCAAAGTGATCATCGCCCCTTACGTGACCAATTTTTCAAAAGGGATATGACTTCTCGACAAGCAATATGGATTGAGTGATTGTTAGAGTTTGATATAAAGGGTTTTCACCACAAAGAAGGTAAAGCTAACAAGGTAGCTGATGCTCTCTCTAGATGTGCAGTAATAGGTGTAACAACTAGGGCACAAAAGAAGAACGAAAAACGTAAACTAAATATTGAATACCCCCGTCAAAATAGAGAAAATAGAGAATGGGATGTTAATTCTCCCGAGGAGCAATCAGAATGCGAGAGAGAGAGAGAGAGAGAGAGAGAGAGAGAGAGAGAGAGAGAGAGTGAGAGAGAGGGAGATGAGCAGTGAAGGTGGAATATATGTGGGTGGCCGAGGACATGACCAAGGGTGTCCAGAATGAATGCCCTGTTGATGAGGGTGTGATTGACTTGGATGGTTGGGACATAAAAGAATTCCGAGAGGGACAGAAAAAAGAGGAATGGATTTAAAGAGTACGAGCAGTGATTAAAAGGGAATCGGAGAGTTATCCGTCATTTCTGAATGTGCCTCGTGAGAATTGTTTTTATTAAATATTGTATTTTATATTGTGCTGATAAGATGTGAAGGGGGGGCGGGGGAGGAGGGTTTGTGCACGGGTAGTTTTTCCTCCCTTTTTAATTAATCGAGCCATCGCCATTGTATATGCGAGTCCGTATGCAGAGGATTGAGGT
>NC_090736.1:111867769-111870269 GCF_036898095.1 Palaemon carinicauda
GTTTATCGAGCCTGCCTGCCCTTTTAGTTGATTAATGGATAACTATTATTTAATTTGGTACAATTGATGGGGTCTCTGTAAATACTATATATATACATATATATATATATATATATATATATATATATATATATATATATATATATATATATATATATATATATATATATATGTATATATATATATAAATATAATGTATATATATATATATATATAGATATATATATATATATTATACATAAATATATATAAATATATATATATATAAATAAATAAATATATATGTATATATATATATATATATATATATATATATATATATATATATATATATATATATATATATATATGTATATAGGGAGAGAGAGAGGAGAGAGAGAGAGAGAGAGAGAGAGAGAGAGAGAGAGAGAGAGAGAGAGAGAGAGAGAGAGAACCGGTAATGTTTCAGTAGGGGTCATTCCTTCAGCAATTAGAAAGTTTCGATGACCCTCTGGTCGTAAGATGACTTGAAACAAGTAAAGTTTCGTGAAGTTGATATCACAAAGAAATTTCGTATTAGGAGGAGGTATTAAGGAGGCCTTCGATTGCCTCATCGGTCACGTATGTCTTATGACATCATAAAAGGATTCTGCAATATCAAAGTTTTGAAATTCACCACTTCTGGGCAATTTGAGAGCATCAAATTTTCAAAGAGTTTCATTGCTGGTTTAATTTATATATAGGAAACCATTCCTCCAAAAAGCAACTCTCTCTCTCTCTCTCTCTCTCTCTCTCTCCTCTCTCTCTCTCTCTCTCTCTCTCTCTCTCTCTCTCTCTCTCTCTCTCTCTGTAGTTACACTCTGGGAAATCTTGTATGGATATCAAGTTGGGGCAAGATATCAATATAAATAAATACACTGAAATAAAAAGCAAATTGTTGCTAAATTTCAAAACCCTAAAAATAAATGTGAAACTTTAATGAAAAGTATAATAATGGAGGGAATAATAATGAGATTAACACTAAAAGAGAGAAAAAAAGAGCAGCATGAATACAAAAACAAATAAAGTGGACCTTATTCTAAAAACTGTTAAGAACAAAGAAATATATATATATATATATATATATATATATATATATATATATATATATATATATATATATATATATATATATATATATATATATATATATATATATATATGTCTTATTTATAACTGTAATCGAACAGTTTAACATGTTTTTTCAAAAAGGCCCATAAAAGAAACACAGGAAATATGAATAAATCACACTATATTTCGGTCAATAAACATCGACCCTCTTCAGGATGTGAAGTAAAAGTAAAGAATACAGTGGAGAGTGACGGTTTATATATGAAAGCAATAGGGTGTGTTCAATTGTTCTATAGTTGTTATAATTGCTGGAAGGATTAGCCAAATTTAATTACATCCAGGTGCGTGTTCTTATTGTTGAGCCGCTTGGAGGAAGTCTTGACCTCTGATGCATGTCTGGTGGTCGGTCTCCGTGGATTATCTTCTTAATGATAGGGTTGAGAAGAGTATTGTCCACTGTGTCAGCTTTCCATTGGCCCTCAGATAGGTTTATTGTGTTTGATTGATTTATGATGGCTGATTCCAGGATTTTCCTTCTGTACGGACAGGTACTCTTAAAAAGCAAAGACGACTCACTCCAGTTAATCTGGTGCCCTAAATCCCTAAGGTGAATGAAAATCCCCGAGTTTTCATACCCATATCTAACAGATCTTTTGTGTTCGGATAATCTTTGAGATAGCGAACGGCCAGTTTGCCCAACGTACACTTTTTCACAGTCCCTACATGGTATTTTGTAAACGCCGGCTTCTATTTCTCTTTTATTTTGATAAACATTAATAAGGGCGCTTCCTATGGTCTTTGGATATGAAAAAACAAAGGGGTTCTCAGTTTTGATATGATTTGTTATATTTTTAATACCTTCTATATATGGGAGTTTTATCTTATTTTTAAAATCTCTTTGGTTAGTAACATCATGATCTTTATAATATATCGTGTTGGCTTTGTTGATGGCCTTTTCTATGACATACGTCGGGTAGAATAGCTGGGCGAGTTGTTTACGGATGATTTCAAATTCTTTATTTAGGTAGGCTGGGGAACAGATTCTCAAACCTCTAAGAAATAGATTGCAAGCTACTCCATTTTTTACAGAAATGTCGTGATAACTAAAGAAATGAATGTAGGAAATAGAGAAAGTTGGTTTTCTATACACAGTGAAATCATACCCCGTCGATTCCCTTATAATTAGTATGTCCAAAAAAGCTAATTTTCCATCTTTTTCCCATTCAGTTTTAAATTTTATGCTAGGGACTAGGGAATTTAGATTATTGAAAAATATATTGAAATCTCCCCAGCTATCATCCCAATATGTGAAAATGTCATCAACATAGCATTGCCAAACCATGTTCGTAGGTTTAATTGTTGTTAAAATTTCTGTTTCAAAGTATTCCATGTAGAGGTTAGCTAAAATTGG
>NC_090736.1:111877769-111882769 GCF_036898095.1 Palaemon carinicauda
CTATGAGATTCAGGGCCTCTGTAACACGGTTTTTTGGACTTTGCTCCTTATCAAAGCATCGGATGTAGCTGAAAGTTGACATATGTATATTTTACAGCCACACACAAATTTTGTCAGCATTATCAATAACCTAAACACAATAGTTTTAATTTTTATAGAGTAAAAATGATCGAGCCGACGCCATGGCCAGTGATAACGAGCCAAGAGTCGAAAACATTCACTACGTAAGCAATGTAAACACCTTTTGACAAAATTTTGCCCCGCCCATCCACCAGACACCCATTCAACTTCTTACATCGGCTCTGAAACCCATAACAGTCAAGAATGGCTAACAGGATTTGGAATTGCCCCCGTGGTTGCAAAACTGCATTTGTCTTACGACTTGCAACTTTATACAGTCAAGAGAAAGCCCGTGGCCATATTTACTATAGCCTGAATAGGTAATTATTCAGTTTCTAGTTTAAATCCAATGTTTATAGTCTGATTTGTATTTAGCGTAACAGGATTATCATACTTGTAATGTCATTCAGGCTTTTGAACATTTCTATTAACTATTCACTATGCCACCAAAAGAGAGAGAAAGAGAGGGATTGTATGTAAACAGTCTTTATATAACTATTTTTGTTAAAATAAGATTTTTGTGCTAAAATCTCCATCAGACCAACCGTGTTAGCTATGTTTTGGGCATGACTGCATTTTATAAATAAATCCTGAATAGTTTTAGAAGTTTTATTTGTACATCTAATGGGAATTTATAGAAGTGAAGTGAACATAATTCATTTATCCTTTAAAATAATTACTACATGTAGCAAAACAAATAGTAGTAAACATGATAATGCAATGAAGGAATGATACCATACTTTATCTTTAGCTTCAACATCGGCAATAACATACCCAGTTGCCATAATTTGTCAGCTTAATGAAATAACCTATCATCTAAAGTTAAACTTAATTTCTGAGGAGGCCATGGTTTATTGACAGTGAAAGAATATGACAAAGACTTTATGAATGGCGGAACGATACATAAATGTGGGTGGGGTATTTGTGCTAGCGTAGTAATACTACTGTACTGTTGCAGTAGTGCCGTAACAGTACTATACATGAATTAAACGTTTAGGCCAACTGCTGGGATCCTTGAGGATCATTTACCACTTCTTACAACTACTCGAAAAATTATTTTTTTAGCCAGAATTTAAATTTTCTGATCCAACAATGCCCATGATAGCCTTCAGTGTTATCCTGAATTACAACGAGGCCAAAGTGGGTGGAGCCTCGTGAAGTCATCATTCTGACGACAATTACTGGTGAAGGTTTAAAGCCAAAATATGGTACCAGTTATTTATTTATTTTTTTTTTTTACAGTAAATACGTAGGTAGCTAGACAATAAATAAAAATTACTGGACATTAGATATAGCAGTTATCAAATCAAGCTGGTCTACTACGTTTTTGAAAATTACCAACTAATCCATACACCTTGTCAATCTGATTGTGACCTATAAAGTAGACTGTAATTTCTTAGGAAACTTATTCTGGGAGTTAGACTAATAATCAAAGTGTTTTTGTATTTATTAACATATTTTGTTTGTTTGTTCATTATGACAATTCTCAGTGGAGAGGTTTCAGAGTTCATAAAGGTGTACTGCTTTGCTTTTATTTACACTTTTGTGTTATTGTTGGCAGAGGTATAGCCTTCGTTACGTATAGCCAATCATCGATCGAGAAAGAGAGAAGAAATGCCGTCATAAGTTACGTAACGAGTGCGTTCGAAACCTTTTCTCTGAGTAAGTTGGCCCGTCTTCAAAAGTCGTCACTTTTACTTAATAAAGTACCAAATTTATTCAACCTACGTAATGCAGAATATAGTCAAAATTTATGTGTAGATATAATGTGCATTCTGAATAAGCGTTATATTTATGAAATTCATAGAAAAAAAGTTATTGCGAAAAAACCGTGTTACAGAGGCCCTGAATCTCATAGTAGATAATGTCGTGTTGTTAAACGTCATCTTAAGCATACATCGAGATTTTGGAGGACGTGCAGGCAGGGTAATGGCAGCCTAGAATTCGTCATTCTTTTAACCCTCGACTCTGTTGACTACCATCGCTTAGCGATATCTGCATAGTCGCCCCAACTTCTCGAGGTGCTTCGAGGCATTCAAAACCTCATCATGAGGAATTGAAAGATTCCTTCCTTAGGAACTTCTGCTCCTCTTACTCAGGGTACGACCTTCGCTCTTTAAAGGATTTTGGCTTCATATTGTTACGACCACGTGGTCAAGAACTTCGTTCCACCTCGATGAATATTTAAAGGTTTATTCCTTGTTCAGGTAATTGTTGGTACTTCCAATTATTTACTTCATTAAAAATATTTTATTCAAGATTATTAGTGATTGTGCATTATTGGTGAACCAAGTTTTCTGATTGGCATGGATTATTAAAGCCTTGTTCATTTAAGTGAATTTCTGAACATTGTAGGACTTAAGGATTAATTCCTGTGGTTTGTGGGTGCCTTCGCACCATAAATCCATGAATTCCCTGACGTTTTTAAGTCTTATAGCTTGTGTATAGTAGTAATATAATTTCCAGTGATATTTTCCATTTTATCAGCATTGAGAGATGCCTTTTGATCTTGGAAAATTTTTAGGTGCACCCAGGGAGCACCTAAATACACTACAGGATGCTAAAAAGTACCAGCTTCGCCAAATAGCTGTAAGGGCAAGAATATCTGTAGGTCATGCTGTGGTGAAAGCTGAACTATTGGGAAAGATATTAGATTTCCTGATAAATAGTGGTAACATAACTGAAGAAGAGGCTCTTCCCTTAAGGCCTTTAACACTTGAACGAGGTGCTGCTCGTACTGTTACTATAACTGAAGACCCAGAGATAGTGAAATTGAAACTCCAACTTGAACTGCAGCAGGTAACAGTAGAAGCTGAACAAAAAAGGCTTGAAGCTGCAAATGCTGCAGTAGAAACTGAGCAAAGAAGACTTGAAATAGAACGTAAAGAAAAAATTCTGTTGGAAAAGGAACTCGGCCATAAGAATAGAAGAAAGGTTGGCAGAAAAACAGCTACCCGATGCTTTTGACCTTAGTAAAGCACGCAAACTCCTGCCTGTCTTCGATGAAAAAGATCCTGATGTTTTTTTCATTACTTTTGAAAACACTGCAACATCTCTCAACTGGCCTAGAGACCAATATGTTCTCTCAATCAGAAACTCCTTTAAAGGAAAAGCTGCATATGTGGCAGCACAACTTGTCCAAGAAAGAGATTATGGAGTCTTTAGAACTGCCATATTAGATGCTTATAGTGTTACAGCAGAAGGGTATAGACAAATCTTCAGACAAACTTTGAAGAACCAAGCTCAAACCTATCTAGAGTTTTTCACATTGAAGTTGAAGCAGTTTAATAAATGGATAGATAAGGAACAAATAACTACTTTAGAGCAATTAAAGAATTTAATAGTTTTAGAAGAATTCCTGAGGCGTATTCCAGCTAATGTGGCAATGTTTATTAGAGAACAACAAAAAAAAGATGGAAAAATGGCTGCCCTATTAGCTGATGATTACCATCTCATTCATAAACTTAAACCACAGTCGTTCTCACCTTCATCTTCCCTCCAGGTTTGTACTTTTTGTAAGAAAGGTCATCATATTAAAGACTGCCCTAGTCCCAAATGCAAAGCATCTCATGGTAAGGCTTCTCCTAATGCTTTTTCACAAGGACCCAAATCAGGGAATACTGCAAATAAAAAGACTTCACTGTGCTCAACCTCTATCAGACTTTACAGCATTTACATATCCTGGTAAAGTAAATGATATTCCCGTGCAAATTTTGAGAGATACAGGGTCATCTCAAACTATCATTAGCTCAAAGTTAAAAGATTTAGCTAAACCAACAGATCAGTATGTAACTGTGTCAGATTTGACTTGTCAAAAGGTTTTACCTATTGTACAGATTTCTCTTGATTGTCCTTATTTTAAAGGTTCAACTAATGTCGCCTTGTTGGATTCTGACCTGCCTTGCAAGAACATAGACATGATACTTGGTAATGACTTGGCTCAAACTAACGGTACTCCTAGTCTTATCATTACGCAGCCTGAAGTAGTGATCGAAAAAGCTTGCAAAGAGTTTTCTCCGGTGGTAGAGCTTCCCTGCCAAGTAGTCACCTGGTCTACAACCTCAACTTCTAGAGACACTGAACACACAGGTAAGGTGGATCAAAGTACCTTAGGTGAAAAAGTCCTTGCTGATCTTGTTGATATTCCCTCAGATGAATTTGTAAAGTATCAAAGGTCTGATGATAGTTTGAAAGAATACTTTGATAAAGTAAAAGATGACGTTGATGAAAGTAAGTTACCATATTTTTATCTTGATAATAACATCCTTATGAGACGTTATAGACCTTTGAAGATTGCAGGACAAAATTCCTGGCATGATAGTTACCAGCTTGTAGTTCCTTCTAATCTTCGTGCAGCCTTATTGGATCTTGCTCATTCAGCAGAGTCTCATCTAGGCATTTCCAGAACCTATAAGCGTTTGCTGGATGATTACTACTGGCCTGGTATGAAAGCTGATGTAAAGCACCACATAGAATCTTGCCATCCCTGCCAGGTAACTGGTAAACCAAATCAGAAAATACCTCCAGCACCATTAGTTCCTATTACAGTACCTAATTCTCCTTTTGAAAAGGTAATTGTAGGTTATGTTGGTCCACTTCCCAAAACTTAAAAACAAAAGGAGTACATTTTAACCTTGTTTTGTCCAACTACTAGATTTCCTTTAGCCGTACCTATAAAAAACATATCTGGTTGAACAATTATTGTTTATCTTCTTAAAATATTCACCATTTTTGGTTTTCCAAAAGAGCTTCAGTGTGATCAGGGGACAAACTTCACTAGTGATTTGTTTAAGCAAACTTTAAAGCAGTTAAACATCTCCCATATTTTTGCTTCAGCTTATCACCCTCAGACTAATGGAGCCCTCGAACAACTACACCAG
>NC_090736.1:111895269-111900269 GCF_036898095.1 Palaemon carinicauda
CGGGTAAAGAATTCTCACTTACTAATGGTGGCTGGTTGGTTGCAAGTAGTGATGTTGATTCGATGTTTATTCATTGACAGGAACAGAAGGTTGTTCATCAATTTCTTCACGTGTGGTAGTTTCATTAGGTGTTGGTTTATAATGGTAGTAGGTTGGCCAGGGCACCAGCCGCCCGTTGAGATACTACCACTAGAGAGGTATTGGATCCTTTGACTGGCCAGACAGTAATGCATTGGATCCCTCTTTCTAGTCACGGCTTATTTTTTCTTTGCCTACACTTACACAGAATAGTCTGGCCTATTCTTTACATATTCTCGTCTTTCCTCATACATCTGACAACAATGAGATACAACACTTCTTCACCCAAGGGGTTAATTACTCTACTGCAATTTGTTCAGTGTACTTTCCTCTTGGTAAGGGTAGAAGAGACTCTTTAGCTATGGTAAATAGCTGTTCTAGGAGAAGGACACTCCAAAATTAAACCATTGTTCTCTAGTCTTGGGTAGTGTCATAGCCTCTGTACCATGGTCTTCCACTGCCTTGGGTTAGAGTTCTCTTGCTTGAGGGTACACTCGGGCACTCTATTCTATCTTATTTTTTTTCTTCCTCTTGTTTTTTTGAAATGGTGTGTTGGGCAGGCTTAATAGAAGGGCCATGGATGCCTGGTGGTTTATCAAGAGGTTGTCTTTTCCTTTTTCTGATTTTTTCTTCTCAAAACCATCCTTACTGTCCTCCCTTCAGTTGAAGTGGCTATCCTGGAGGGTATTTAGCCTTGCATGGTGTATCGGCTCCTCCATGTTGACCAGTTTTTCCGACTTTTTACTATAGTCTATGGGTATCATCAATCACTTTTTTTATTATTCTGTACATATTGTTTTTGTTATAATTCTTGTTAATCTAGTTTTTAAGTATGATGTCTCTTTCTTATTTCTATTAATTCTTATGCTGTCTGGAGAGATTGAGCAAAATTCGGGACCAGTACGTCCTAGATTTCGTCAATGTAGTCTTCTGTATTGCAATATTCGTGGTCTTCATGCAAATATCCAAGACCTTACAGTTGCGTCCAGACAGTATGATATTCTTTTGTGCTCAGAAACTTTGGTTTCTAATATGAGGCACTCATCTGAGCTCCTTATAACTGGTTTTAAGAAGCCAATAATGCTGAAACGTGATGCCATTCCTAGGGCCAGGGGAATGGCGGTGTATATTAAGACCGAGTACCCTGCTTCTCATAAGTCCTGCTATCAATGTGGATGTCATGAGATTCAGGTAATAAAAGTTTGTGGCAGGCATAACAACTTTTATTTGTGTTCGATCTACCGGAATCCAGACATGGATGATTCTATCTTCGATTGTCTTCTTACCATTATGGCTAAGATACAAGAAGATGATAGAAAGGCTTCTTTTGTCTTTGTTGGTGATTTTAATGCTCACCATAGGGAGTGGTTAAGTTCTATCTCTCCTACCGATCGCCATGGCTTAAGAGCTTTAGACTTTGCCTCTGAATCAGGCTGTGAGCAAATCATAAATGAAGCTACTCACAGGTCTGGTAATTGCTTGGACCTCGTATACACTGACTCCCCTGGCGTTATAACTAGTAAGGTTGATTCTCCAGTCGGGACTTCTGATCATGCCTTGATTTCATTATTAGTGAAGACTGAGCAGCCTGTCCCTGATATATCATATTCCTGTAAAATTTATATGAAATCCCAAGCAGACTGGAATGGGATTTTGCATGATCTTTTGTGCTTGAATTGGTCACAATTATATAATAGTGTAGATCCTGTTGTCTCTTTGAATGAGAATCTAGTCAACATAATTGATAGGCGTATCCCTTCTCGTGTGCTAAGGTACCGAATGAAGGACAAACCGTGGTTCAATGATGATTGTAGACGTGCTTATTTGGAGAAGCAGGAGGCCTATCACCTTTGGAAGGGTAACAGATCAGATTTGACCTGGAACAACTATACTCAGCTTCGAGCTTTTGCTCAGAGAGTTTATGCCTCAACTGAAAAGGAGTACAATTTAATCATAAAAGAAACCCTCTCTGGTACAACTCAGGAACATAAATGGTGGTCTACCCTTAAATCTGCACTCTTTGGTGTAGATGCAGCAGTTCCTCCTTTACTTAAACCAGATGGCTCAGTCACTCACTGTCCAAAGGAAAAGGCAACCCTTTTGGCTGATGTTTTTGACAGTAAACAGAGTAATGAAAAACTTGAACTTCCTCATTCCTGTTTTCCTGAGGCTAAACTAACTAGTTTAGCTTTTCGATCTCATGAGATTAAAGCTCTGTTGATGGACCTTGATGCTTATGGAGGTGTAGACCCAAATGGTATTTTTCCTTTGTTTTTTATAAAGACCGCAGATTTCTTAGCTCCAAAGTTATCTGTTATTTTGCGCAAGTTAGCAAGAAGAGGAGCTTTTAGCACTTGTTGGAGAATTGGTAATGTTACTCCTCTATGTAAATGTGTTTGTGGTAGCTCAAGTCCCACTGATTACCGCCCAATTTCCATAAATCCCATATTATTTAAAGTTTTTGAACGTCTTCTGGCAAAACGTCTTAATAGGTTTGCTGAAGGTAATCATCTATTCCCTAGTTTGCAATTTGGTTTTCGTAAAGGCCTTGGAGCATGTGATGCCCTTCTTAACCCTGGATAGGTACGGTGGGTCGTTCGCGACCCCGAGCGTCAAAAAAAAACAGGTTTTTCTCACGTGACTCACCCCCGTGACTGAATTTGTGGGTGATCGACCTGCAGGAGGTGTCTCCCCTACACGCTCCAGTAGTGTCCAGATGTGCATTGCTGTAGCTGTACTCCTTCCCCGATTTCTGAGACGCGTCGGGGTCGTTCGCGTCCGAGTTTACCCTTCTAAGGTAGTTTGCATAATTATCAAAGTTATTACGTATTATGAAATTGTCGTAGAATGGTGCAACTTGTATAGGTTATCAGTTGTGGAAAGTCTTGGTGGATTGTTTGGCTACCATGTGCATGTTTTTTTTTTTAGTTAAAAGGTCGTTCATCACCACGAGGACCATTTTACCGCGAGTGCCCCTTTTTCATTTTTTTTCATTTTTTTGCCAAGTCATTTTTCCGTAAGATGTTGCCAAATAGTGTCGTAAAACTTTTGCTTGTTTAGTGTTTGAAAGTGTGTCTAGATGATCTGGCTACCCATGCATGACTTTTTTTTTGTCAGATACGACGTAGTTATTGGTATATTGGGTATTTAACTGCGGTTACCAATTTCTGTTTTTTTTCAATATTTGTAAAAATTACTACGTAGTAAGGAATTGCCGTATATTATTCATTTTTTTTTTCATGTTTATGTGTTAGAAAGTGTGCCTTGATGGTTGGGCTAACACGTGCATGTCTTTTTTTTTATCTGAGATGTCGTATATTAGAATGTCGGGCATTTTACCGCGAGTGTCCCTTTTTCATTTTTTTTTCATTTTTTTGCCAAGTCATTTTTCCGTAAGATATTGCGAAATAGTGTCGTAAAACTTTTGCTTTTTTAATGTTGGAAAGTGTGTCTAGATGATCTGGCTACCCATGCGTGATTTTGTTTTTGTCAGATACGACGTAGTTATTGGTATATTGGGTATTTAACTGCGGTTGCCAATTTCTGTTTTTTTTCAATATTTGTAAAAATTTACTACGTAGTAAGGAATTGCCGTATATTATTGATTTTTTTTTCATGTTTATGTGTTAGAAAGTGTGCCTTGATGGTTGGGCTAACACGTGCATGTCTTTTTTTTTATCTGAGATGCCGTATATTAGAATGTTGGGCATTTTTCCGCGAGTGCCCCTTTTTATTTGTTTTGCATTTTTTTGCTTAGTCATGTTACCGTAAGGAATTGGCAAGTAGTGTCGCAAAACTTATATTTTTATAGTGTTGGAAAGTGTTTCTAGATGATCTGGCTACCCATGCCTATTTTTTTTTTAGCCAGATATAGCGTATATATAAGTATGTGTTCGATTTTCCTGTGATTGCCATTTTTTCGTTTTTTCCCATTTCTTTCAAAATTACTACGTACTAAGGAACTATCACAGAGTAATATTTCATTTATATGTTTATTTGTCGGAAAATATGCCTTGATGGTTTGCCTAGCACGTGGCTGAAATTTTTTTTTTCTGAAATGCCGTATATTAGAATGGCCATTTTTCCACGAGTGCCCCTTTTTATTTGTTTTGCATTTTTTTGCTTAGTCATGTTACCGTAAGGAATTGGCAAGTAGTGTCGCAAAACTTATAATTTTATAGTGTTGGAAAGTGTTTCTAGATGATCTGACTACCCATGCCTATCTTTTTTTTAGCCAGATATGGCGTATATATAGGTATGTGTTCGATTTTCCGGTGATTGCCATTTTTTCGTTTTTTCCCAATTCTTTCAAAATTACTACGTACTAAGGAACTATCACAGAGTAATGATTCCTCTAGATGTTTATTTGTCGGAAAATTTTGTTTCCTTTTTTTTTGATTGAATATCATCAAGTTTTTTTAGCTAAAATATTGTTTTACATTTTTTTTTTCGATTTTATTTCCCTTCAAAAAATTTTTTTTGGGTCAGAATTTTAATTTTATAGTCGTAAAATAATCGACAATTATCCAGCAACCCACCATACAATTTTATGCATATCCAATAATAATTAGATTAGTAAATAACACCTTGAAATTGACATACCCTTCCTACATTTCAAGTGGCAGATTAGGGAGTCTGAGTCAGTGTGGTTGGCGGCCATTTTGTGGACATATCCGAAGCGTAAGCTGCCCTATCTATATATATTCTTGTTCCCTATAGAATTTGTGATATTTTGGTATATTTTTACCTGCATAAATATCATATTATATATTAAATATATGTATTTTTTTACGAAATTTCTAAGTACTCAAAAAATTACCTTTAGATATGGCCCCTGATATAAATGTAATTTACAAAATAATGAAGATTTTTTTACATATTTCTATTTTAGGATAACATATGTTTATTCCCTAAAAAAATTA
>NC_090736.1:111910269-111922769 GCF_036898095.1 Palaemon carinicauda
AAGTACATCGACACACGGATTCAGGAGTGGGCCCCTCCCCTCAACCTCAGCGTCGTTTCGCACACATTCACGTTGACGTTTTAAGCCCCTTACCCACATCACAAGGACATCGTTACCTGTATACCGTCATCGACCGCTCCACTCGTTGGCCTGAAGCCATTCCCATGAAAACTGCAACGTCCGCGTCATGTACATCTGCTTTACTCTCTGGATGGATTTCAAGATTCGGTATCACTGACCATATCACTTCTGACAGGGGAACCACTTTCACCTCTCAATTGTGGATGTCATTAGCGAATCTCCTGGGCATCACCCTACATCAGACAACGGCCTACAACCCCGCTGCCAATGAAATGGTTGAACGTTTTCATCGCACCCTCAAAGCAGATCTGATGTCCAGCTGCAAGGATTGCAACTGGTTTAATCAGCTTCCCTGGGTCCTCCTGGCACTAAGGACCACTCCTAAACACACCCTCGACGTCTCGGCCGCTGAAATGGTGTATGGCGACCCCTTGGTTGTCCCTGCTGAATTTTTTCCTTCTACAACCGCCTCCGACGATCTCCAGCGCATACGTCACGTCGTGGGAAAATTTACTTCTTGCCGCCAGACTTACAAGCCCCTAGCGAAGCATCACATACCAACGGACTTGCACTCTGCAACGCACGTCTTCCTGCGCAACGACACTAGCAAACCACCACTAAACGCCCCCTTACACGGGCCCTTTCCTTGTGATCCGACGCAGTCCGAAAGCATTCCTACTAAACATTCGGGGAAAAGAAGACTGAGTCTCCATTGATCGTCTAACACCTGCTTCTCTTCTGCCAGATGACCCGCCTAAAGTTCACCTCTCTAGATCAGGGTGCCCTATTTAACATGTACAGTATGTCATTTTTAGGGGGGGGGGCGCCATGTACCAACTGTGTGTCACACAATTGTACATAATTATTTTGTATATATTATGCTTGTATCTGCGCTCTTCCCTCGCACTAAAAAGAACCTGAATAATCATGTCTCCGGTTTTGCTCTGTAAAATTGTCTGTCTCTCGAACATGTTATGTCCTGTTGCCTTGAGGTTTTGTATATAAAGGAGAGTGTTCCTTAATGAATAACTCAGTTGATTGCTTCCTGCCTTTGAGTTCACAACCCTTTCTTGGCCCGTCATATTGGTGACCCCGGAAGTCGACTCGCTCCCACCGCCTTCCACCTCTACCTCCTCGCCCCTTCATCGTTGGTACTATGGCAGACTCTACGGCAGTTGATGCAGCGGCCGCTCCATTCAAACTTTCATCGTTTGCCAGCGGAGAGGCGTTTGCTTTGTTTCAGCGCGCAGAAGTCCAGTTTCATATCAGGGGCGTGACTCGCTCAACCACCAAAGCGGATCATGTTCTCGCGGCGATACCCGAGGACACCTTCCCAGAAATATCCGAATGGCTTTGTGAACAAGGAGACACCCCAATAGCGTATGACGCCCTCAAAACATACCTTCTCTCCACCGATGCCAGCGACATCGCTATTGGTGCAGTACTCGAGCAGGTGATCAAAGGCTCGCCCCGCCCATTGGCCTTCTTCAACAGAAAACTGTCCAAGGCAGAATCGGGTTATTCTACCTTCGATCGAGAATTGCTGGCGGTGCACTTGGCTGTCCGTCACTTTCGCCATTTCTTTGAAGGTACGCCCTTCGTCATTCGCACAGACCATATGCCTCTGGTGCACGCCTTCACTCGACAGTCTGACGCCTGGTCCGCCCGTCAATGCTGACATCTCTCCGCCGTGGCTGAATACAATTGCACCCGTCAATTCGTTCCTGGAAAATGAATCCCGTTGCCGATGCCCTGTCAAGAAAAACGTTGGCTGCCGTTCAACTGGGATTGAATTACAACGCCCTGGCTGAAGTCCAATGACAAGATCCAGAGTATCAAGCTTGTAGGACATCCTGCACGTCCCTCTGTTGGGAAGACTTTCCCCTCGAAGACTCCAACACCACCCTCCTCTGTGATGTCAGTACTGGTAGACCGCGACCTTGGATTCCTGCTCCCATGCACTGACAGGTGTTTGATTTCATTCACGGCCTTTCACATCCCTCGTGCCGTTTTACTGCACAGCTGCTGAAGGCAAAGTTCATTTGGCACGGCACTTCTAAGGATGCTGAGGATTGGGTCCGCGCCTGTACTTCTTGCCAAACCTCCAAAGTACATCGACACACGGATTCAGGAGTGGGCACCTTCCCTCAACTTCAGCGTCCTTTCGCACACATTCACGTCGACGTTTTAGGCCCTCTACCCACATCACAAGGACATCGTTACCTGTTTACCGTCATCGACCGCTCCACTCGTTGGTCTGAAACCATTCCCATGGAAACTGCAACGTCCGCGTCATGTACATCTGCCTTACTCTCTGGATGGATTTCAAGATTCGGTATCACTGAGCTTATTACTTCTGACACGGGAACCACTTTCACCTCTCAATTGTGGACGTCATTAGCGAATATCCTGGGCATCACCCAACACCAGACAACGGCCTGAAACCCCGCTGCCAATGGAATGGTTGAACGTTTTCATCGCACGCTCAAAAAAGCTTTGATGTCCCGCTGCAAGGATTGCAACTGGTTTACTCAGCTTCCGTGGGTCTTCCTGGCACTAAGGACCACTCCTAAACACGCCCTCGACGTCTCGGCTGCTGAAATGGTGTATGGCGACCCCTTGGTCGTCCCTGCCGAATTTTTTCCTTCTACAACCTCCTCCGATGATCTCCAGCGCATACGTCACGTTGTGGGAAAATTTACTCCGTGCCGCCAGACTTACAAGCCCCTAGCGAAGCATCACATACCAACGGACTTGCACTCTGCAACGCATGTCTTCCTGCGCAACGACACTAGCAAACCACTACTAAACGCACCCTTACATGGGCCCTTTCCTTGTGATCCGACGCAGTCCGAAAGCATTCCTACTAAACATTCGGGGCAAAGAAGACTGGGTCTCCAATGATCGTCTAAAACCTGCTTATCTTCTGCCAGATGACCCGCCTACAGTTCACCTCTCTAGATCAGGGCACCCTATTTAACATGTACAGTATGTCATTTTTAGGGGGGGAGCCATGTACCAATCGTGTCACATAATTGTACATAATTATTTTGTATATATTATGCTTGTATCTGCGCTCTTCCCTCGCACTAAAAAAAAACGTGAATGATCATATCTCCGGTTTTTCTCTGTAACATTGTCTGTCTCTCGAACATGTTATGTCCCGTTGCCTTGAGGTTTTGTTTATAAATGAGAGTGTTCCTTAATAAACAACTTAGTTGATTGCTTCCTGCCTTTGAGTTCACAACCCTCTCTCAGCCCGTCACAAAAGGCAGAATTTATACATGCCATGATTTGGTATTTATATATGATTTTTCCTTTACATTATTTTCAATGACCTTCAGACTAACATATGCCATTTCACCAGGAAATCTCATTATGTTTCTCATTACCACAGGCACTTCAGGTCCATAGAATTTGTATTTTATATCCACGATGGCAATGTTTATGTACTTGATCCTTTCAATCCATTTTCACTTCTTTGGGTCACTAGAAAGATTTCTTTTTTTTTTTTCGAAGACAGTCGATTTCTACTTGCGCCACCGGACCATTATCATTATCAGGAAAAGGTTTTTTAATCTTGCCAAAGTAGTAAACTATACTTGGTTCAGTATAATAAACTACGTAATATTTTCTGACTGAGTCATATGTAATTACTGGAGGGTCTGTTGGAAGCATTAGTGTCTGTGCATCATCTTCACATTTTAGATCACTTTTATCTGTATTTAAAGTGAAACTGATATCATCAGCAGAATCGCTTTCCATTTCTTCCATCTCTTCTTCAATTGTGGTATCAGATAGTGACTCTGGTTAATTTTTTGTCTTTTTTGGTACTCTGGTAAGCTTTCTTTTCTTCAGTGTGTCTTGCTCTTTCATTTTCTTGCTACATTCTTTTTGAGTTATGATTTGGCTGTGCATACTTTTTTTTTCTTGTAATTTTTGGTGTTCCACTTTTACTTCTACTGTGCAAAACTTCTTCTCAAGTAGTTTCTCTCTCCTTTTCAACCAAAAGAATGTTGAACTTCATTCCCGTAGGAGCCCCGGCCTGTACTTCAGCAACAAGCGTTCTCCAGCTTAAATTTTCAGCATACAGAGCACCTCGTTTTTCAATATCTGTCTTGATATCATCTCACAGTTCAGTCTCGTTTCCAGTGAAAGTTTCATCCCAGTTACTACAGCCAGGTAATTCCTATTCCTGCAGAGATGTAAGTGCTTAATTTGAGATCTCCCTCTCCACTTCAGATTCAGGACCTGGTGAAGTGGGATCTTCTGTCATTGTGGCAGCACAAGGCTGTGCGAGACTTTCTGAAGTTTCTGATAGAGATAATTGTGCTTCTCTATTCTCTCTCTTTTCATGAGTTGTATCATCACATAGTACAGGATTATTTTCATCATCCATGGGGCTGCCTCTTTCCACCCACCTCTTGTTCGTTTTAATTTTCAAAGGACAAAGACAATCCGTCTGGTACTTTTTCTAGGTTTAGTGGATAAACATCCGTTGCATAAAATCCTGCTTTTATGTTCTCCTGGGAAAGTCCCCTTCGCCAAACTTGGCACAATATATTTATAATATATTCTCTTTTGCAATGGTGCTCGTGCTCCTGTTTGATGCACATAGCACATCAATACTGAATCATAGTAAGATTTTAATGCACCAAAACAAACATCTAATGGCTGTAACAGATTTGTACAATGGGCAGGTAATTTAATAATAGAAATATTCTCTTGAATTGCTGTTTCTACTGTTGCTACTAATTTCTATTTTTTAAACAATTTAGTAAATAAATTAAAACCACCAAACTTAGAAAATTAATTAGTATTTAATAATAGATGATATGAATCAAATATAGACAAATTAAATGGAACTCCCTTTGAGAAGAGTTGTGTCTGTCCTAAGAGAGAGAGAGAGAGAGAGAGAGAGAGAGAGAGAGAGAGAGAGAGAGAGAGAGAGAGAGAGAGAGAGAGAGAGAGAGAGAAAAGAGAGGAAGATGTTAGCGATTTGGAGGGAGAAATAATTGCCATGAGAACTTTATCCGGTGTTCTCTCTTTTCAACTATGATCACTATCCCTAAATCACTTGATTCCAAGCTTTATCTGAAACTAACTCGTCATTTTCTTTTTACTTTCTTACATCTAATTTTGATAACAAACCACATATATAGAGGCATGCTTTTTTCTTTTCTCCAAAATTTCCCAGAAAAGCAACATCACATTTTTGATAAATAAACTCACTACTCTCTTTGCTGAAGTCTTATCTAGACGATAGGTTTCGATTTCGATAAATCTCTCAACATTTTTCACTTTTTTTATCATATCTCTAATTTCCCTTTTGGTAATTATATTACATTTTCAAGATCAATTCACCTCTTCTAAATAAATACCCTTGTGAATAACCAAAAGTAAATAAAGAAAATAATCACATAACGCAAAACCAGGAACCCAAATATCAAAACAAGCCAAGAAATGAAAAGTTTTGGCGGTACAATGTATGATTGGTCACAAATTAGTTGAGGAATTTTTGGCAAAAATCCTTACGCAACTGATGAAGTTTTTTTTAATGAAAATTCACCCAACGTAAAGAAAAGAGGTAAAAAGAAGAAAATTCTGCAATTTTTTTCTTTTTTAATCAGAAAAAATCAATAGGTTTCATTACTGCTTAAGCGTGATTAAGGAAGGAGGAAGCTTATTCTATCTATATCGATTTTTTTTCTTTTTTTACCTCATTGATGACATTCATTATATATATATATATATATATATATATATATATATATATATATATATATATATATATATATATATATATATATATATATATATATATATATATATATATATATATGTATATATATATATATATATATATATATATATATATATATATATATATATATATATATATATATATATATATATATATATATAGTAAGTTGACCATGGTACAAGCCACTGTTGACGGACTACCACTAGAGAGTTACTTCATTGAATCTCTCTCTCTCTCTCTCTCTCTCTCTCTCTCTCTCTCTCTCTCTCTCTCTCTGAAAATTTTTCGATAACCCTCTGTTTGCTGGATGACTTGAAACTAATACTAACGGGCTCCATGAAAGAGAGGGGCTTCACGAACTCAAAGGTACCAGCCTTCAGTAAGAAGCCTCCCTCCTTTGTGGCCTCTCCAACCAGAGCCTTTCTCTTCATGGAAAAGGGATATAAGGCAGCCTTAAAGGCGGTGGAGGCAGGGAAACCATGTCCCTCCTTGGAGGAGTGCAAGCAGTTATCTCTGACCTTGCCCTTGGACCAAGAAGACTGGAAGGACGTCCACCTTACCTTCTCAGTTGGGAAGCTGGAACTTCCAAAACTGTCGGACATTCTCTTGCGCAGAGAGCAAGAGACAAAGGAAAGACTTGCGGCACTGATGTAGTTGCAAACGACATTAGAAACGATGGCAAGTGACCCCAAGAACCAGGACATGTACATGGTCGTGGCCAAAACCCATCTGGCTGCAGTTACGAAGGATCTTTATAACTTTATTAAAGCTAGGAGAACCTATAGAGAGTTCGTGTTCGCCTCGGCTGCGGTGAGGCACGAACCGAGGAGACTGATATCCTCTCGTATCCGGGGTAAAGACCTCTTTCCCAATGAAGTGGTTGAAGAGGTAGTAGACAAGGCCGCCACAGAGAATAGGAACCTTCTAAAAAAATGGGGCTTAGATTTTAAGAGAAAGTGTTCTCCAGATGAGTGTCCCCAACCCAAGAAGAAGACAAAAAGGACTAGGCCATCCTTTCAGCCGGCTAAACCCTACCGACAGCAACAACAACAACTTCCTGTGACCGCAGTGCCTCAGATAGTGGCACAACCTCCATCTACGTACCAGCTGGTACCTCAACAATTGGGGAGACAGTCGCCAGTTTTTAAAACCTTTGAAAAGCAGACTTCTTCCTTTCGTGCGAAAGCTAGAGGAACAGCCAGAGGTTCTTCTAGACGCCCTTCAAGAGGAAGGGGATCCAGGGGAGGACGTGGTCAAGGAGGCAAGGCCTCAGGTCCACAACAGCAGAAGTGAGGTACTTCCAGTAGGAGGGAGACTATAGCTATTTAGGGATCGCTGGACCTTCGATCCCTGGGCCCACAGCCTAATAAAGAAGGGACTAGTTTGGCCCTGGAGCAGTCCTCCACCTCAATTTCCTCAATTCTTCCAACACTCAAACCCCGTTCTGGAAGAATATGTCCGAGAGCTCTTAGACAAAAAAGTAATCCGGAAAGTTAAGTCCATCAAATTCCAAGGAAGGCTGTTTTGTGTTCCATAGAAGCAAACAGAAAAACTCAGAGTCATTCTAGACTTGTAGCCACTCAACAAGTTCATAGTGAACTACAAGTTCAGAATGTTCACACTTCAACATATAAGGACCCTACTGCCAAAAAGGGCATATGCTGTTTCTATAGACTTGTCTGACGCTTATTGGCTCGTTCCAATTAATCGTCACTTCTCCTCCTACCTGGGTTTCAAGTTACATTGAAAACTTTACACCTTCAGAACCATGCCTCAAGGATTTTAACGAAGCTCGCGAACGCAACCGTCCATCAATTACGCCTAAATGGGTCCAAGTAGTAGCCTACTTGGACGACTGGCTGGTGTGGGCAGCATCCAGGACAGAATACATGCAAGGTTCTAAGATAGTGATCTAGTTCCTGGAACATCTGGGTTTCAAGATCAACATAAAAAAGTCTCGACCTTCTCCAGCTTAAAAAGTTCAGTGGTTGGGAATCCACTGGAATTTGAAGTCACATCGATTTTCCATTCCTGAGAAGAAGAGGAAAGAAATAGCAGGATCTGTCAAGAGACTATTGAAATCCAAACGGATATCAAGACGCAAACAGGAGAGAGTGCTCCGCTCTCTACAGTTTGCTTCGATAACAGACCCAGTGCTTAGACCACAGCTAAAGGATGCGACAGGAGTATGGAGAAAATACGCATCAAACGCGTGAAGAGATCTGATAAGACCTTTACTGACTCGACTCCGAATGCCTCTTAAGCCGTGGTCCAATGCCAAGCAGTTGAAGAGATCAATACTTCTTCAACCTCCTCCCCCGTCAGTAACTATCCACACAGACGCCTCAAAGGAAGGCTGGGGAGGTCACTCTCATCAGAAGAGAGACCAAGGAGCTTGGTCCAATCTTTTCAAGTCATTTCACATCAACTTTCTAGAAGCTATAGCAGTTCTTTTGACACTAAGGAAAGTACCTCCTCGCCACTTGACCCACATAAGACTGGTTCTAGACAGCAAGGTGGTAGTGAGAGGCTTGAATCGATAATGGTCGAGGTCACCTCAAATCAGCCAATTGGTGTTGGCCATATTCCGTTTGGCAGAATGGAAAAAATGGCACCTGTCAGCAGTTCACATTCAAGGGTTCCGCAATGTGACAGCGGACGCTCTATCCATGTTTACACCTATAGAGTCAGAATGATCCCTTGACGCAGGATCGTTCTCCTTCATCTCGAGCCAAGTCCCGGAGCTGCAGATAGACCTCTTTGCGACGAAAGACAACAAGAAAATAGATTGTTACGTGTCCCCATAGAGGATCCGCTAGCGAGGCTTTGGACGCTATTTCCCTAGACTGGAACAGATGGTCCAATATCTATCTGTTCCTCCGCACAACCTCTATTTGAAGGTTCTCGATAAGCTGAGATCCTTCAAAGGGAAAGCATCCATCCATGTCTCAGCGAGTAGAGAAGTCGACTGTCTTCGTTCCATCACAGAAAACACGGAACCTACATCTCATGATTTCCTATCCTTAGCGATGAGAAAAAGATTCGGTGTTAAAAGTCAGTTTAGACTTTTAGAGGAGACCAGAAGATATTATGAGGCTTCAGCGAAGAAATAGCTATCCTTTATCAAGGTTAAGAAACCAAATGAAATCCCTAAAGATTCCTATTTATCATTCTTCATTCACCTTCATGAGCAAGGTTTAGCAGCCAACTCAATTGTATTGTTCAAGCCTGCCATGACAAGTCAGATACCATATGCCTTAAAGGTCGACTTTTCTAACGATGTTCTTAATGAACTACAAAGGCCCATGCTGGGCTTAGCCCTTCAGCACCTCCAAAGACCCTTTGCATGGTCATTAGATATGATTCTTCATTGTGTATAAATGATGAACAATGAGGAATGAGCTTAGAAGGTTTTGAATTTAAGTCATATTTCTGTTTGTACTCGCTTTGGGGGCCAGAGTTAGTGAAATAGTGGCTCTCTCTAGAGAGGAAGGCCACGTCCAGTTCTTGGAGGGAGAACTGAATCTATTTCCAGACCCAACGTTTCTTACCAAGAGCAAGCTACCCACCAACAGGTGTGGTCCCTAGAGAATCTGCCCTCTGAAGGAAGATGCATCTCTATGTTCAGTGGAGTGCCTAAAGGTCTATCTTCATAGAACTTCAGACTTTATGGGAGAACAGCTGTTCAGAAGAGAAACCCTGTGTTCAAAGTTATCTATAACTAAGGCGAAAATCACCCGTGTTATTCGCAGAACGGATCCAGACAGTACTCACGTTAGTCATGATCCGAGGAAAGTTGCCTCCTCCATAAAATTTCTTTAATTATATGGACTTTGAACATCCTTGTTTGTACACCGGATGGCATTCATCTAAGGTGTTCTTTATTCACTATGTGAAGCAAGTGGAGCAACTTAAGAGGTCTGTGGTAGCAGCTGGTAGAATTCTTCAACCTTCTGTTTTAAATCTGCGAGGAACAGTGTAATTAATTTTGGACGATTAATTAAGAGGGTGCGTGTGTAGTCACTGTATGTTACTACACACTGTGCAATAGGCCACATAAGTGTCCTTACGAACTGTTCCATTGACGTCGGTGAACTATAGCATAATACGGACACATGTGCCAAGCATTTTTTACGCTAGTGTAAATAAACAGTATACAGGCTCTATCATTATTATTAATAATTCAACTGAAGTGGTAAATCTGATTCCTAGTAGACGAAACAATATTTTCTGTTGACTGTTTTTCTTTATGCTTTAACGCATATCATCCACATTTTATAAAATTTTTAAATGTTGATCTGATATGTACGATTATTAAATTTTAATAAACTAGTTCATATTGAACCCTGCGTCTTATTTGCCCACATTCATTTTATTACAAATTTACTGAGCATTAAGATTAAAATATGGACATTTTTATCATGGTATGTCTTTCGAGACTGTTCCCTGATGCAAGCAAAAGTCCACTCACTCTATCCTTTCCTTGGAAGGGTTGACATGATACCCTAACGGGATAGTGGCAAAGAGGCAAAAATTGTTCCTATGCAGATACAACTATTATCCAATAGTTAATATGAGTAGTCACATTGGGGAAGGTGTCACAAATTCATACTGACATTGGTGACTCTTATACAAACTTTGCTTTATAATATATAGGGCGAGACCACTATACAAGCTTGTCATTTTGTCATCAATAGTTATTATGTACTCCTCGACACTTTTTCCAGAGTCTAGTACGACTCTTCCCTGTAGGGGGCAGGAAGCACTAACATAGTTTATGCTTAGATGAAATGATGTAAGACGGTAACATCATAGGTCAATAGGTCAAGAGGGACCAGGAAAGTACTTTCTTGAGAGTACGGCACCGATTGAGTATCCACAGATAGAGTAATGCTCTAGTAAACTTCCATCAGGACAACATGGCCTGAGCCCAAAAAGTGGATTTTGAGCGAAGCGAAAAATCTATTTTTGGGTGAGGTAGCCATGTCGTCCTGTTGAACCTGCCCTTCCTTTTATTGTAAAAGGGCTTATTGACCCCTCCCTATAATACAGTATCTGTAGCACCTCATATATCACTACAAGTAATAAAGAGGGTGCTACCACCTTCATCAGATACACACTGGAAACGGAATAGGAGAGATGCCTTACGAGCGGCTCTCTTTTCATTCTCGTTTCAGATTCTTGTCACTATAACCCCTCGGAGCGTTAATACTGTTCGGGGTGAAGATAGCTATGTGACGTGTCAAGAATACGTCCTCTGATATTATGCGATATCCCTGTGAGATTATTTAAGGATATTCGCTCCAGGAGTTAGAATTCTGGATACCTTGAGGTAAAATTCTCTTGGAATATCACTTTAGTCAAATATACCCTAGGAAGCTACCTATTAGGAACTTCCATCAGGACGACATGGCTACCTCACCCCATAAATTGATTTTTCGCTTCGCTCAAAATCCGATATATATATATATATATATATATATATAGATAGTTACAATATTGGAAATCTCGTATGATATTAAGTGGACTCAATTCAAAATATTGATCAGTAAGGGCAGAATATCAATAAAAAGAAATAAACTGATAAGAAAATAAATCTTCAACTTGATTTTAAGACCATTAATATAAATGTAAAACAACAAAAAGAAGCAACATTTACGAAGAAAACATATACGTCTATTTTTGTCAGTTAATTTATTAAGTAATGGAGGAGACGTAACCTTCACATACAAAAATCAAATCCCTTTCTCTCTCTCTCTCTCTCTCTCTCTCTCTCTCTCTCTCTCTCTCTCGTTTGATATGTTCTCAGGGGGAACCAATTTGATTGTTTATAAGGATTTATATATGTTTTCAGTGGAACCTCTTCCTACGAATGTCCTAACATACGAATTTTCCAACATCTGAAGTAAAATTCGACCAAATTTCTGTCTCGACACCCGAAGTGTTGCGCCAATATACGAAGTAAAATGCGCGTACGCATGGAATTTCCTTGAAAGCGTCAACAGTGGTTTGTTGTTGACGCCGCTAGACGGCAGCACATCGGAGGGACGCCAATCGAGCGTCACCCTGATCAGTCCTCTCATCTCGTGCACGTCGTGTGGTTGTTCTCTATTCGCTCAGTTATTAACAGTGTTTTTTATCTTCCTTTTCGACGTGTTGTTTTCTGTGTTTCGTAATCATGGACCTAAAAAGATTAATTTCGGTTCAGGAAGTAGTAGTAGGGGTGAGAAAAGGAAGAAGTCAACGCTTTTATCAGAACAAAAGCAAGAAATAATAGAAAAGCATGACCGAGGTGTAAGTGTTAACGATCTGGCTAAAAAATATAGCCAGAATATGTCTACGATCTCGACGATCATAAAACAGAAGGCAGCCTTTAAAGCAGTGAACCCTTCGAAGGGGATTATGATTATTTCCAAACGTTGTAGCCCTACCCTTGAAGAGATGGAATGCCTTTTGTTAATATGGATCAAGGACAAGGAGATTATTGGCAATACAATCACTGAAACGATCATTTGTGAGAAGGCTAACGCTATCTACAGTAACTTGAAGGCGGCGGGCTCTGGGGGTGACACAAGGAAGCGTTTAGCCGATCCTACGATGGAGGAATTCAAGGTGTCTTGAGGTTGGTTCGAGAAATTTAGGAAACGGACCAGGA
>NC_090736.1:111932769-111935269 GCF_036898095.1 Palaemon carinicauda
ATATATATTATACACACACACATGTATATATATATATATATATATACATACAGTATATATATATATATATACATACAGTATATATATATATATATATACATACAGTATATATATATATATATATATATAGTTACTCGTGACGGTCATTGCAGCATGTTTTTTTCTTTTTTTTTTTTTTTTTTTTTATGGTGGGTGTCGGGAGATTGGACCAAGGCCAATAACCAATATGAAAGTGATCAGGCCATTCCCCCCCCCCCCACCCCCTATAGTGGGGCAAAAGGGGGATACCTCAACTTAGGAGTGGCTAGGCATCATTCTTCGCTCTTCACCCTTCACGAAAGCAGGACCTGTGTTACGTTCTCCACAAGGGAGGATATAGAGTCCTTTTTTAATCATGGTAAGGTGTCTGTATGTAAAGATCCTCACCATTCTTACCCAACCTTCCATCTCCCCTTCTTTATCACATAACATCCTCTCATTATATCCTTAACGAAAGATTATACCAACTGAACCTTTATTATCCCATCCTTATATCCCAATCACGTGTGCCGTTTGCTCCTAACCTTAATTAATTCTGCCTGTGACAGTGTTGATTCCCACGTGATAATGTTTAAAATCCTATGTTGTTCACTTTCATTTTATTTGCTCAAAAGATTCAACAACACGACTTCATCGTATTCCCAGGCTGTAGAAATAAGTGATGGGTTAACAATTTACTTTATTTCCCTTTCCAGGGAATGAGATTACTCTGCTGAAGTCGTCCACGGTCCATCCAACTCCCAGCGAAGCACCTTGTGACTTAATTAGAATATAGTTATCTGTTGTGCTCCTCTTTTTTTTTTTATCAAATATTATTTCAAATATAACTTATTATCGGTATTCCTTGTCTTATTGCCGACTGGCGACCTTCCAGATTTTTTTTCCTCCATGCCCTGAGTCAACTCTCTATAATCTTTACTTTGAAGTTATCATAATCTGTCTTTAAACTAACTTAAGGGTGTTTCATTTGAATTCCCTGATATGAAAATTCGCATAATCCTAAAAAAATCTTTTGTTCACGTGATTGTAAATTCCCTTATTTTCAATTTCCGCTTTTGTATTTTCCTCCCAACCAAGACTATAACAGAACGTTTGCATGATTATCCACTACTACATGAATACATATACAATTGACAGGGATGTTTGTTAGTAACAGGCAAGTGGTTGCACTCATACGAAATCGAATGACATTGTTATAGATTTTTCAAAAGCTGACCTGTAATAATATTATGATGATAAAATTTGTTATAGAAGAGCATATTAGTAGAATTTATATTCATAAAATTGTTTTTTCTTTGGATTTGAAATAGAGCAGAATACCTCCAAATATAATACCAAATAGAGAGGCACTCAATAGAACACTGACTTCCACCGCGGAAGCTTATGGTTCGACTTTTTGCTCGACCTCGACCCAGACCTTAACACTTAACCTTCACAAAAATTAATTAGCGTTGATTGTTATACACTCAAATTTCAGCCAAGTTTGAAGCTTCTGTGACAGCGATGTTCAAAATTAGGGCTTACTACCTGAATGATATATTTTTTGTGACCGTGACTTGGCCTTTAACCTTGACCGTCCCAAATCTATCAATTTCCAGCTTCATATACGATATTTATTACCGGCAAGTAAAATTACTCTACATATAAAATTTTGACCAGAAACCTACTACAAAAAGAAAACAAATTAAAATAAAAAACCACAAAAATTATATACACACAAAAAGGTGCGAATACATAACCTACTTCCAACTTCGTGGGTACAGGTAATAATACACCAAAATGCATCGTAAAGAAGACACACTTCACTCTCTCTGTCTCTCTCTCTCTCTCTCTCTCTCTCTCTCTGTCTCTCTCTCTCTCTCTCTCTCTCTCTCTCTTTATACATATATATATATATATATATGCCTGTGTGTGTGCATGTGTGTTTGAGTGTATGTATATATATATATATATATATATATATGATAAATTTTGCACATTTTTACGTGTTTTTCATATTCAAATTAGCCATATATATTTTGATATATTAATGTCTGGATTCTCTTAACGACCTCGGGATCAGAGCCCTAGGCGAAATCTCACAAAGACAAGAGCTTGGCTCCGGCCGGGAATCGAACCCTGGTCGGCAAGCTTATATAGACAGTGATTAACCCATTCGGCCACGAAGGAAGATATATATATATATATATATATATATTTATATATATATATATATATATATATTTATATATATATATATATGTATATATATATATATATGTATATATATATATATATATATATGTATGTGTGTGTGTGCTTATGTATGTGTGTTTGCGTATATATATATATATATATATAGAAATATATATATACATATATATATATATATATATGTATATGTGTGTGTGTGTGTGTGTATGTATGTATATATACTTTTATACATATAGAAATATATATATGTATATATATATATATATAT
>NC_090736.1:111940269-111945269 GCF_036898095.1 Palaemon carinicauda
TCGTTCTTATAGAGATTCGATAAACCTATTGAAACAAGATGTCTATGCATGTTTTGGGCTAAATGGAAAAAGCATCCTTTAATTTGAACGGTAGGAAATGCATCTTGAAAGGCATGAATGGCAGCTTGCTCAAAATCACAAATTATAGAAACTGGTCTCAAATATGGTTCGACAGTTTTAAGTAACTCAAATAAACGAGAATAAGTTAATTCTTCCAAGTTTTGTTAAAATATCTCCTTCCATGTCGTTAAATAGGGCTTAGACAACTTAAACAAGTAAATCTAAAAAAAAAGAAGGAAATAACAAAAAAAATCTAAAATTGGTTAAAGTGAGTGAGAACTGATTACATTATAACATCGAAGTAGTTATTTTTTGTAGACAAAAAAAGGAAACGTAAACAAATTCAATTTCTTAGAATGGTTAAAGTGAGTGAGAACTAATAAGACTTTAACAAAGAAATTATTTATGATTATATATATATATGTATATATATATATATATATATATATAGTAATAGCCTAGTTAACGGCTAACAGTCTCTTCGCCGAAAAATTATGATGCCGAATCGGCTACGCCTAACTGGCCACGCCGAAACGGCGACGCCAAATGGGCTACGCCGAAACGTCTCATTCCCAGAAAAAATACATTATCTGTAGTTCAATGATATTTTTTTTTTTTATTTCAATTCACGATGTTTACTATTTTCTGTTTCAGTAAATATTATTTAGAATGAAAAATTTGTATTGCCATTATGCAAAAAGCTCAGTGATGACTGTAAAAATATCTACAACGGAATCATTCTTTTTTTTTTTCTTGTTATTTTGAGTAAACAGAATGTACGTTGGAGGAGACCTACGTAATAAAAATTCTTCGGAAATCTGGGCTCATACTTGGATTTAATGGATTCTGCATATAAATAGCCTTAGCATATATAAATATCCGGGATTCTTCTGTAGTGTGATTCTTGTTCTGTTTCGCTTTTTAATTCAATTTTCATGGAAAATCAATGAAATGTAAAGGAAGATCTATTAGTAAATATAAGTATCATGAATTTTTTTAGATTTTTATTTTTGGTTGAAGAATAATGTGTGAAAATTGCTCAGTAATTTTAGGCCTACTAAAAATTAAAGGTATGTCTATAAAATAATACTGAATTTTACATTGATAATGATTTATTTGGTTTACGTTTCTTGAAAACAAGATATAGGATCTTTGAATGTATTTGGAATTCATATGAAATATATAATGAAATTCAAATGTAGACATTTAAGAATACTTTGTCATTGCGTCATATATTAGAAGAGGAATATGAGCCATCTAGAGGCTCAATCAGTACACCATCGTCGGGATACAGGAGGCAAACCACTTATTTCATGTCTGCCATCTATCATTTTTTCCTCGTGGAATCCATATCGGCATTATGAATATTACCCGAGTTAACATAAAAAATTGGTCTACACCTAATAAATGTGGCTTACCTAAATATAATGCCTTCATGGGCAGACAAGAAAGAAAAATATTAAAAGAGGGAACTTAATGAGACGCAAATCACAATTTACAGTAATTATGTAACAGAGGAAGGGAGCTTGAAAAAAATAAATAAATAAAAAATAATCTCCAAAAATAGAATATACCTATGACTCTTTAAAAACCGCTGAAATGATAACAAATACTTCTTACATTTTCTCGCTTTTATTGGTCGGTTCCTATCTGGCTAGTTTTAAGCGTCCAACTTCGGACCTGAAGTGGACTGCTCATATCAAAGATATGGCCAACGAAGCAAGACAAAAAGCCGGATTGGTTCTCAGCGTATTCTTTAACCGGAATCCTACCATCATGCTAACTTTGTACAAGTCTATGGTACGCAGTCTACTAGAGTACTGTTGCCCTCTGTGGAATCCCCAAACTGTGTCGGACAACGAATAACTGGAAGGAGTTCAGCGGACTTTTACTGCATGAATTGCAGGGGCTTAGCATCTCAACTACTGGGAGAGACTCAAGAAACTATCCATCATGTCACTACAACGCCGACGAGAACGGTATATCCTGCTACACATGTGGAAGATTCTCCATGGATCAGTCAGCAACGACCTGAAGATCAAGTTTGTGTCTAGGCCTCGGACTAGCTTTAAAGCAGTCGTTCCTCCTCTGCGAGGAGGCGTGGCAGCCTATAACCAGAGTCTATATGACAAGTCTTTCGCTGTCATTGGCCCACGTCTCTGGAACTGCCTCCCAGTATACATTAACAAGATCGGAGAATTCGAGCCATTCAAAAGAAAACTCTCATCTTTGCTCCAGCGAATTCCTGACAAGCCTCCTGTTAAGGGGTATACATCTCCTAACACTAACTCAATCCTAGACTGGAGGATAGATCCAGCTATATTGGAGCTATGGGGCGGTCAAGATAGTTGATGACCCTGTTGCAGCGCACTAAACCGGACATAAGTAAACATAAGTAAGTAACTTCCAATATCATCGATACACAACATTCAACCCGTTCTCCCAGATAGTTTAATTGCTTGAACACATATCTAAAACCTAGCATTATGCGCATAGGATAATGGCTAACCACTAATTATATTGATGGGTGTATAATCACCTGCGAATGACATCGCGACTATCATAAATGTTGCATTTCTGTTTTCTTCTCGCCATGTATCACATGTTTTCTGCAAGAATTATGACAATGATAAGATCACAAAGATGCAAAAACGATGGTCTCTTTAGTTTACAGTAACTATTATTTTGTCCCTGCCCATATTATTTTGCCTGTATAATACTGGTAGTGCATTAGAGCTTCAAGAGAAAAGCAGACGTTAAAAAAAAAGTTATGTTATGAAGGAAAAGAGACTATATCTAACTAACATTAATTATCAAACAATGACTTTTTTTTAAAATTATTTTAATGATATGTTATTGGACGATTATTTTTCTATAGTTTGGGGACAAATGTATAGCCTACTTTTGATTGTGTGAAAAAAAAATATTTTGGCCTTTAAACCCCCCCCCTCTCTCTCTCTCTCTCTCTCTCTCCTACACACGATCATTTATTACTAACACCATCCGTCCAAAACCTCCTAAAAACGTAGCCGTATTTATAAGCAATCTTGCATGCAATTTCCAGTAGTTTAGATTGGAAAATGAAGCTAAATGTAGTAAAATAAAGAACGTTACATGATTCGGATGTGAGGAAAATGAACAAAAAATATCATTCCTGTATTTCAATATATTTTTTTTTTCATGACACATAATAGACTGGATATAACGGTTAAGTGGTTAGAAGTGAAGTACTGAATATTGTTGTTAGACACTGAAAAGGAAAGGTTGAATGTTGGTTAATTTATGAGAAAAATTGGGTATAACTAGTCATATGGAAAATTAATTACTTTATCCTTATACACACACACACACACACACACACACATATATATATATATATATATATATCTATATATATATATATATATATGCATATATATATATATAGATTTATATATATATATATATATATATACAGAATATATATATATATATATATATACAGAATATATATATATATATATATATACACACACACACACGCACACACACCCACATCTTTAAGGCCGTATATTAACGAAGTGAAGAAGGTATGCTTCTTGGCCGGAAAAAATGTCATTGTCAGAAGGCAAGATAAAATAAAATATGTTTTCTTATCTTTATAAGATATTAAGTGATATCCTCAACAGAGGCGCCTGGAATTGGTCGAAGGAAAGTGGACAAGCTCCCGTTAAGATTTTGTTTTCTTCGTTTTTGTTTTTTTTCTGTTGAATGAAAACTGTTATTCAAGTTCGTCTACAAATCCATGATGGGCTCAGAGTTTCAAATGAACGCTGATGAATTATGTTATCATCTCGCAGGAGGATCCCATTCGATTTACACCAACTTCTTAGTAGAATATCAAAACAATTCTGCTCTCATAAAATACAAATATATTGATCATAAATTTTAAAAAAATCTTTATATATTTTCAAATAAACTCATCTCTACACTAACATATTGATTTGTAAATAGGAGAGAGAGAGAGAGAGAGAGAGAGAGAGAGAGAGAGAGAGAGCTTCCTTATCTGAGAGAGAGAGAGAGAGAGAGAGAGAGAGAGAGAGAGAGAGCTTCCTTATCTGATTTCACTTTTATTCTAATTTCAATGGATATCACCATCCATACGTATTTTATGCTTATAAGTCTTAGCTATTTCAAAATAATTATTCATCCTATTTTATGGATAGTGAAACATATGTAATAGGAAATACTAGTCAACCGTTTTTAGAAAATAAAATTTTTGGGATACCTTAATTTTGTGGTGTGTCCAAAAAAATTCAAGTCGTTAATTAAAAATTATTACATCAAATTGTTAACAATATTTTACTCAACAAGGATATATTGAACCTGAAATTAAAGAAAACCTATTTCAAAAAACCAACTACTAAATTCACATTACTTTAGCTTTAAAATGAACAGTTCACTGAAGGTTCTTTTCATATTTATATTATGAGGTCTTTTTCCCATTTATTCGTTAATTAATGTGATTTTTCTTGGGTCAATCTGGTTAGACTTAGTTCTCCAAAACAGATCAAAATTGTACCACCTCCATTATATGGGTCTTTATGTCTTAAAAATCAAAGGCATTAATATATAACTTTGATAATATGGAGAAATAAAAAAAGAAAATGTATAGACATTTTTTAAACCATATTAATTTTATTACTTTTACGTGAACATAATCAACATTTCAAAATTTAAAAGGTATATGTAATAAAACTGCATTAGGTCATAACTCCTTAGGTAATCAGGAAAGATAAATGTCATCAAGATATCTACAAATCATGGAATGTTCTTCAAAGAACCTCATACATTTATTATTGTTTTTTTTTTTTTTTTTTTTTTTTTTTTATTACCTCTAATGTCCCCTTGATGTTTTCCGAATTGAATCAAAGACAATTTCGTGCCGAAATAGATCATTA
>NC_090736.1:111947724-111960224 GCF_036898095.1 Palaemon carinicauda
ATTCTCTTAGCGACCTCGCGATCAGAGCCCAGGCGAAATCACACAAAGACAAGAGCTTGGCTCCGGCTGGGAATCGAACCCTGGTCGGCAAGCTTATATAGACAGTGACTAACCCACTTGGCCACGAAGAAAGATAAAAGTCAATGACAATTCTACTGTACTTATACCTGTCGAATTCAGGTATTTTGTACTTAGAATTGAAATCAACCCATCTTCACCATCGTAGCTAATTGGTAGTTTGTTACTTGGCATTCAATTAATGATAAATTTTGCACATTTTTACGTGTTTTTCATATTCAAATAAGCCATATATATTTTTGATATATTAATGTCTGGATTCTCTTAATGACTCGGGATCAGAGCCCTAGGCGAAATCACACAAAGACAAGAGCTTGGCTCCGGCCGGGAATCGAACCCTGGTCGGCAAGCTTATATAGAGAGTGACTAACCCACTTGGCCACGAAGAAAGATAAAAGTCAATGACAATTCTACTGTACTTATACCTGTCGAATTCAGGTACTTTTTACTTAGAATTGGAATCAACCCATCTTCACCATCGTAGCTAATTGGTAGTTTGTTTCTTGGCATTCAATTAATGATAAATTTTGCACATTTTTACGTGTTTTTCATTTTCAAATAGGCCATATATAATTTTGATATATTAATGTCTGGATTCTCTTAATGACCTCGGGATCAGAGCCCCAGGCGAAATCACACAAAGACAAGAGCTTGGCTCCGGCCGGAATCGAACCCTGGTCGGCAAGCTTATATAGACAGTGACTAACCCACTTGGCCACGAATAAAGATAAAAGTCAATGACAATTCTACTGTACTTATACCTGTCGAATTCAGGTATTTTGTACTTAGAATTGAAATCAACCCATCTTCACCATTGTAGCTAATTGGTAGTTTGTTACTTGGCATTCAATTAATGATAAATTTTGCACATTTTTACATGTTTTTCATATTCAAATAAGCATATATATTTTTAATATATTAATGTCTGGATTCTCTTAACGACCTCGTGATCAGAGCCCTAGGCGAAATCACACAAAGACAAGAGCTTGGCTCCGGCCGGGAATCGAACCCTGGTCGTCAAGCTTATATAGACAGTGACTAACCCACTTGGCCACGAAGAAAGATAAAAGTCAATGACAATTCTACAGTAATTATACCTGTCGAATTCAGGTATTTTGTACTTAGAATTGAAATCAACCCATCTTCACCATTGTAGCTAATTGGTAGGTTTGTTACTCGGCATTCAATTAATGATAAATTTTGCACATTTTTACGTGTTTTTCATATTCAAATAAGCCATATATATTTTTAATATATTAATGTCTGGATTCTCTTAACGACCTCGGGATCAGAGCCCCAGGCGAAATCACACAAAGACAAGAGCTTGGCTCCAGCCGGGAATTGAACCCTGGTCGGCAAGCTTATGTAGAGAGTGACTAACCCACTTGGCCACGAAAAAGATAAAAGTCAATGACAATTCTACTGTACTTATGCCTGTCGAATTCAGGTATTTTGTACATAAATTTGAAATCAACCCATCTTCACCATCGTAGCTAATTGGTAATTTGTTACTTGGCATTCAATTAATGATAAATTTTGCACATTTTTACGTGTTTTTCATATTCAAATAAGCCATATATATTTTTGATATATTAATGGCTGGATTCTCTTAACGACTTGGGATCAGAGCCCCAGGCGAAATCACACAAAGACAAGAGCTTGGCTCCGGCCGGGAATCGAACCCTGGTCGGCAAGCTTATATAGACAGTGACTAACCCACTTGGCCACAAAGAAATATAAAAGTCAATGACAATTCTACTCTACTTATACCTGTCGAATTCAGGTATTTTGTACTTAGAATTGAAATTAACCCATCTTCACCATCGTAGATAATTAGTAGTTTGTTACTTGGCATTCAATTAATGATAAATTTTGCACATTTTTACGTGTTTTTCATATTCAAATAAGCCATATATATTTTTGATATATTAATGTCTGGATTCTCTTAGCGACCTCGCGATCAGAGCCCAGGCGAAATCACACAAAGACAAGAGCTTGGCTCCGGCTGGGAATCGAACCCTGGTCGGCAAGCTTATATAGACAGTGACTAACCCACTTGGCCACGAAGAAAGATAAAAGTCAATGACAATTCTACTGTACTTATACCTGTCGAATTCAGGTATTTTGTACTTAGAATTGAAATCAACCCATCTTCACCATCGTAGCTATTTGGTAGTTTGTTACTTGGCATTCAATTAATGATAAATTTTGCACATTTTTACGTGTTTTTCATATTCAAATAAGCCATATATATTTTTGATATATTAATGTCTGGATTCTCTTAATGACCTCGGGATCAGAGCCCTAGGCGAAATCACACAAAGACAAGAGCTTGGCTCCGGCCGGGAATCGAACCCTGGTCGGCAAGCTTATATAGACAGTGACTAACCCTCTTGGCCACGAAGAAAGATAAAAGTCAATGACAATTCTACTGTACTTATACCTGTCGAATTCAGGTACTTTGTACTTAGAATTGGAATCAACCCATCTTCACCATCGTAGCTAATTAGTAGTTTGTTTCTTGGCATTCAATTAATGATAAATTTTGCACATTTTTACGTGTTTTTCATTTTCAAATAAGCCATATATAATTTTGATATATTAATGTCTGGATTCTCTTAATGACCTCGGGATCAGAGCCCCAGGCGAAATCACACAAAGACAAGAGCTTGGCTCCGGCCGGGAATCGAACCCTGGTCGGCAAGCTTATATAGACAGTGACTAACCCACTTGGCCACGAAGAAACATAAAAGTAAATGACAATTCTACTGTACTTATACCTGTCGAATTCAAGTATTTTGTACTTAGAATTGAAATCAACCCATCTTCACCATTGTAGCTAATTGGTAGTTTGTTACTTGGCATTCAATTAATGATAAATTTTGCACATTTTTACATGTTTTTCATATTCAAATAAGCCATATATATTTTTAATATACTAATGTCTGGATTCTCTTAACGACCTCGGGATCAGAGCCCTAGGCGAAATCACACAAAGACAAGAGCTTGGCTCCGGCCGGGAATCGAACCCTGGTCGGCAAGCTTATATGAACAGTGACTAACCCACTTGGCCACGAAGAAAGATAAAAGTCAATGACAATTCTACTGTACTTATACCTGTCGAATTCAGGTATTTTGTACTTAGAATTGAAATCAACCCATCTTCACCATCGTAGCTAATTGGTAGTTTGTTACTTGGCATTCAATTAATGATAAATTTTGCACATTTTTACGTGTTTTTCATATTCAAATAAGCCATATATATTTTTGATATATTAATGTCTGGATTCTCTTAATGACCTCGGGATCAGAGCCCTAGTCGAAATCACACAAAGACAAGAGCTTGGCTCCGGCCGGGAATCGAACCCTGGCCGGCAAGCTTATATAGACAGTGACTAACCCACTTGGCCACGAAGAAACATAAAAGTCAATGACAATTCTACTGTATTTATACCTGTCGAATTCAGGTATTTTGTACTTAGAATTGAAATCAACCCATCTTCACCATCGTAGCTAATTGGTAGTTTGTTACTTGGCATTCAATTAATGATAAATTTTGCACATTTTTACGTGTTTTTCATATGCAAATAAGCCATATATATTTTTGATATATTAATGTCTGGATTCTCTTAACGACCTCGGGATCAGAGCCCCAGGCGAAATCACACAAAGACAAGAGCTTGGCTCCGGCCGGGAATCGAACCCTGGTCGACAAGCTTATATAGACAGTGACTAACCCACTTGGCCACGAAGAAAGATAAAAGTCAATGACAATTCTACTGTACTTATACCTGTCGAATTCAGGTACTTTGTACTTAGAATTGGAATCAACACATCTTCACCATCGTAGCTAATTGGTAGTTTGTTAATTGGCATTCAATTAATGATAAATTTTGCAAATTTTTACGTGTTTTTCATATTCAAATAAGCCATATATATTTTTGATATATTAATGTCTGGATTCTCTTAACGACCTCGTGATCAGAGCCCTAGGCGAAATCACACAAAGACAAGAGCTTGGCTCCGGCCGGGAATCGAACCCTGGTCGTCAAGCTTATATAGACAGTGACTAACCCACTTGGCCACGAAGAAAGATAAAAGTCAATGACAATTCTACTGTACTTATACCTGTCGAATTCAGGTATTTTGTACTTAGAATTGAAATCAACCCATCTTCACCATTGTAGCTAATTGGTAGTTTGTTAATTGGCATTCAATTAATGATAAATTTTGCACATTTTTACGTGTTTTTCATATTCAAATAAGCCATATATATTTTTAATATATTAATGTCTGGATTCTCTTAACGACCTCGGGATCAGAGCCCCAGGCGAAATCACACAAAGACAAGAGCTTGGCTCCAGCCGGGAATTGAACCCTGGTCGGCAAGCTTATGTAGAGAGTGACTAACCCACTTGGCCACGAAAAAAGATAAAAGTCAATGACAATTCTACTGTACTTATACCTGTCGAATTCATGTATTTTGTACATAAATTTAAAATCAACCCATCTTCACCATCGTAGCTAATTGGTAATTTGTTACTTGGCATTCAATTAATGATAAATTTTGCACATTTTTACGTGTTTTTCATATTCAAATAAGCCATACATATTTTTGATATATTAATGGCTGGATTCTCTTAACGACTTGGGATCAGAGCCCCAGGCGAAATCACACAAAGACAAGAGCTTGGCTCCGGCCGGGAATCGAACCCTGGTCGGCAAGCTTATATAGACAGTGACTAACCCACTTGGCCACAAAGAAATATAAAAGTCAATGACAATTCTACTCTACTTATACCTGTCGAATTCAGGTATTTTGTACTTAGAATTGAAATCAACCCATCTTCACCATCGTAGATAATTAGTAGTTTGTTACTTGGCATTCAATTAATGATAAATTTTGCACATTTTTACGTGTTTTTCATATTCAAATAAGCCATATATATTTTTGATATATTAATGTCTGGATTCTCTTAGCGACCTCGCGATCAGAGCCCAGGCGAAATCACACAAAGACAAGAGCTTGGCTCCGGCTGGGAATCGAACCCTGGTCGGCAAGCTTATATAGACAGTGACTAACCCACTTGGCCACGAAGAAAGATAAAAGTCAATGACAATTCTACTGTACTTATACCTGTCGAATTCAGGTATTTTGTACTTAGAATTGAAATCAACCCATCTTCACCATCGTAGCTAATTGGTAGTTTGTTACTTGGCATTCAATTAATGATAAATTTTGCACATTTTTACGTGTTTTTCATATTCAAATAAGCCATATATATTTTTGATATATTAATGTCTGGATTCTCTTAATGACCTCGGGATCAGAGCCCTAGGCGAAATCACACAAAGACAAGAGCTTGGCTCCGGCCGGGAATCGAACCCTGGTCGGCAAGCTTATATAGAGAGTGACTATCCCACTTGGCCACGAAGAAAGATAAAAGTCAATGACAATTCTACTGTACTTATACCTGTCGAATTCAGGTATTTTGTACTTAGAATTGAAATCAACCCATCTTCACAATTGTAGCTAATTGGTAGTTTGTTACTTGGCATTCAATTAATGATAAATTTTGCACATTTTTACATGTTTTTCATATTCAAATAAGCCATATATATTTTTAATATATTAATGTCTGGATTCTCTTAACGACCTCGTGATCAGAGCCCTAGGCGAAATCACACAAAGACAAGAGCTTGGCTCCGGCCGGGAATCGAACCCTGGTCGTCAAGCTTATATAGACAGTGACTAACCCACTTGGCCACGAAGAAAGATAAAAGTCAATGACAATTCTACTGTACTTATACCTGTCGAATTCAGGTATTTTGTACATAAATTTGAAATCAACCCATCTTCACCATCGTAGCTAATTGGTAATTTGTTACTTGGCATTCAATTAATGATAAATTTTGCACATTTTTACGTGTTTTTCATATTCAAATAAGCCATATATATTTTTGATATATTAATGGCTGGATTCTCTTAACGACTTGGGATCAGAGCCCCAGGCGAAATCACACAAAGACAAGAGCTTGGCTCCGGCCGGGAATCGAACCCTGGTCGGCAAGCTTATATAGACAGTGACTAACCCACTTGGCCACAAAGAAATATAAAAGTCAATGACAATTCTACTCTACTTATACCTGTCGAATTCAGGTATTTTGTACTTAGAATTGAAATCAACCCATCTTCACCATCGTAGATAATTAGTAGTTTGTTACTTGGCATTCAATTAATGATAAATTTTGCACATTTTTACGTGTTTTTCATATTCAAATAAGCCATATATATTTTTGATATATTAATGTCTGGATTCTCTTAGCGACCTCGCGATCAGAGCCCAGGCGAAATCACACAAAGACAAGAGCTTGGCTCCGGCTGGGAATCGAACCCTGGTCGGCAAGCTTATATAGACAGTGACTAACCCACTTGGCCACGAAGAAAGATAAAAGTCAATGACAATTCTACTGTACTTATACCTGTCAAATTCAGGTATTTTGTACTTAGAATTGAAATCAACCCATCTTCACCATCGTAGCTATTTGGTAGTTTGTTACTTGGCATTCAATTAATGATAAATTTTGCACATTTTTAAGTGTTTTTCATATTCAAATAAGCCATATATATTTTTGATATATTAAGGTCTGGATTCTCTTAATGACCTCGGGATCAGAGCCCTAGGCGAAATCACACAAAGACAAGAGCTTGGCTCCGGCCGGGAATCGAACCCTGGTCGGCAAGCTTATATAGACAGTGACTAACCCACTTGGCCACGAAGAAAGATAAAAGTCAATGACAATTCTACTGTACTTATACCTGTCGAATTCAGGTACTTTGTACTTAGAATTGGAATCAACCCATCTTCACCATCGTAGCTAATTAGTAGTTTGTTTCTTGGCATTCAATTAATGATAAATTTTGCACATTTTTACGTGTTTTTCATTTTCAAATAAGCCATATATAATTTTGATATATTAATGTCTGGATTCTCTTAATGACCTCGGGATCAGAGCCCCAGGCGAAATCACACAAAGACAAGAGCTTGGCTCCGGCCGGGAATCGAACCCTGGTCGGCAAGCTTATATAGACAGTGACTAACCCACTTGGCCACGAAGAAACATAAAAGTCAATGACAATTCTACTGTACTTATACCTGTCGAATTCAGGTATTTTGTACTTAGAATTGAAATCAACCCATCTTCACCATTGTAGCTAATTGGTAGTTTGTTACTTGGCATTCAATTAATGATAAATTTTGCACATTTTTACATGTTTTTCATATTCAAATAAGCCATATATATTTTTAATATATTAATGTCTGGATTCTCTTAACGACCTCGGGATCAGAGCCCTAGGCGAAATCACACAAAGACAAGAGCTTGTCTCCGGCCGGGAATCGAACCCTGGTCGGCAAGCTTATATAGAGAGTGACTAACCCACTTGGCCACGAAGAAAGATAAAAGTCAATGACAATTCTACTGTACTTATACCTGTCGAATTCAGGTATTTTGTACTTAGAATTGAAATCAACCCATCTTCACCATCGTAGCTAATTGGTAGTTTGTTACTTGGCATTCAATTAATGATAAATTTTGCACATTTTTACGTGTTTTTCATATTCAAATAAGCCATATATATTTTTGATATATTAATGTCTGGATTCTCTTAATGACCTCGGGATCAGAGCCCTAGTCGAAATCACACAAAGACAAGAGCTTGGCTTTGGCCGGGAATCGAACCCTGGCCGACAAGCTTATATAGACAATGACTAACCCACTTGGCCACGAAGAAAGATAAAAGTCAATGACAATTCTACTGTATTTATACCTGTCGAATTCAGGTATTTTGTACTTAGAATTGAAATCAACCCATCTTCACCATCGTAGCTAATTGGTAGTTTGTTACTTGGCATTCAATTAATGATAAATTTTGCACATTTTTACGTGTTTTTCATATGCAAATAAGCCATATATATTTTTGATATATTAATGTCTGGATTCTCTTAACGACCTCGGGATCAGAGCCCCAGGCGAAATCACACAAAGACAAGAGCTTGGCTCCGGCCGGGAATCGAACCCTGGTCGGCAAGCTTATATAGACAGTGACTAACCCACTTGGCCACGAAGAAAGATAAAAGTCAATGACAATTCTACTGTACTTATACCTGTCGAATTCAGGTATTTTGTACTTAGAATTGAAATCAACCCATCTTCACCATTGTAGCTAATTGGTAGTTTGTTACTTGGCATTCAATTAATGATAAATTTTGCACATTTTTACATGTTTTTCATATTCAAATAAGCCATATATATTTTTAATATATTAATGTCTGGATTCTCTTAACGACCTCGTGATCAGAGCCCTAGGCGAAATCACACAAAGACAAGAGCTTGGCTCCGGCCGGGAATCGAACCCTGGTCGTCAAGCTTATATAGACAGTGACTAACCCACTTGGCCACGAAGAAACATAAAAGTCAATGACAATTCTACTGTACTTATACCTGTCGAATTCAGGTATTTTGTACTTAGAATTGAAATCAACCCATCTTCACCATTGTAGCTAATTGGTAGTTTGTTACTTGGCATTCAATTAATGATAAATTTTGCACATTTTTACGTGTTTTTCATATTCAAATAAGCCATATATATTTTTAATATATTAATGTCTGGATTCTCTTAACGACCTCGGGATCAGAGCCCCAGACGAAATCACACAAAGACAAGAGCTTGGCTCCAGCCGGGAATTGAACCCTGGTCGGCAAGCTTATGTAGAGAGTGACTAACCCACTTGGCCACGAAAAAAGATAAAAGTCAATGACAATTCTACTGTACTTATACCTGTCGAATTCAGGTATTTTGTACATAAATTTGAAATCAACCCATCTTCACCATCGTAGCTAATTGGTAATTTGTTACTTGGCATTCAATTAATGATAAATTTTGCACATTTTTACGTGTTTTTCATATTCAAATAAGCCATATATATTTTTGATATATTAATGGCTGGATTCTCTTAACGACTTGGGATCAGAGCCCCAGGCGAAATCACACAAAGACAAGAGCTTGGCTCCGGCCGGGAATCGAACCCTGGTCGGCAAGCTTATATAGACAGTGACTAACCCACTTGGCCACAAAGAAATATAAAAGTCAATGACAATTCTACTCTACTTATACCTGTCGAATTCAGGTATTTTGTACTTAGAATTGAAATCAACCCATCTTCACCATCGTAGATAATTAGTAGTTTGTTACTTGGCATTCAATTAATGATAAATTTTGCACATTTTTACGTGTTTTTCATATTCAAATAAGCCATATATATTTTTGATATATTAATGTCTGGATTCTCTTAGCGACCTCGCGATCAGAGCCCAGGCGAAATCACACAAAGACAAGAGCTTGGCTCCGGCTGGGAATCGAACCCTGGTCGGCAAGCTTATATAGACAGTGACTAACCCACTTGGCCACGAAGAAAGATAAAAGTCAATGACAATTCTACTGTACTTATACCTGTCAAATTCAGGTATTTTGTACTTAGAATTGAAATCAACCCATCTTCACCATCGTAGCTATTTGGTAGTTTGTTACTTGGCATTCAATTAATGATAAATTTTGCACATTTTTAAGTGTTTTTCATATTCAAATAAGCCATATATATTTTTGATATATTAAGGTCTGGATTCTCTTAATGACCTCGGGATCAGAGCCCTAGGCGAAATCACACAAAGACAAGAGCTTGGCTCCGGCCGGGAATCGAACCCTGGTCGGCAAGCTTATATAGACAGTGACTAACCCACTTGGCCACGAAGAAAGATAAAAGTCAATGACAATTCTACTGTACTTATACCTGTCGAATTCAGGTACTTTGTACTTAGAATTGGAATCAACCCATCTTCACCATCGTAGCTAATTAGTAGTTTGTTTCTTGGCATTCAATTAATGATAAATTTTGCACATTTTTACGTGTTTTTCATTTTCAAATAAGCCATATATAATTTTGATATATTAATGTCTGGATTCTCTTAATGACCTCGGGATCAGAGCCCCAGGCGAAATCACACAAAGACAAGAGCTTGGCTCCGGCCGGGAATCGAACCCTGGTCGGCAAGCTTATATAGACAGTGACTAACCCACTTGGCCACGAAGAAACATAAAAGTCAATGACAATTCTACTGTACTTATACCTGTCGAATTCAGGTATTTTGTACTTAGAATTGAAATCAACCCATCTTCACCATTGTAGCTAATTGGTAGTTTGTTACTTGGCATTCAATTAATGATAAATTTTGCACATTTTTACATGTTTTTCATATTCAAATAAGCCATATATATTTTTAATATATTAATGTCTGGATTCTCTTAACGACCTCGGGATCAGAGCCCTAGGCGAAATCACACAAAGACAAGAGCTTGGCTCCGGCCGGGAATCGAACCCTGGTCGGCAAGCTTATATAGAGAGTGACTAACCCACTTGGCCACGAAGAAAGATAAAAGTCAATGACAATTCTACTGTACTTATACCTGTCGAATTCAGGTATTTTGTACTTAGAATTGAAATCAACCCATCTTCACCATCGTAGCTAATTGGTAGTTTGTTACTTGGCATTCAATTAATGATAAATTTTGCACATTTTTACGTGTTTTTCATATTCAAATAAGCCATATATATTTTTGATATATTAATGTCTGGATTCTCTTAATGACCTCGGGATCAGAGCCCTAGTCGAAATCACACAAAGACAAGAGCTTGGCTCCGGCCGGGAATCGAACCCTGGCCGACAAGCTTATATAGACAATGACTAACCCACTTGGCCACGAAGAAAGATAAAAGTCAATGACAATTCTACTGTATTTATACCTGTCGAATTCAGGTATTTTGTACTTAGAATTGAAATCAACCCATCTTCACCATCGTAGCTAATTGGTAGTTTGTTACTTGGCATTCAATTAATGATAAATTTTGCACATTTTTACGTGTTTTTCATATGCAAATAAGCCATATATATTTTTGATATATTAATGTCTGGATTCTCTTAACGACCTCGGGATCAGAGCCCCAGGCGAAATCACACAAAGACAAGAGCTTGGCTCCGGCCGGGAATCGAACCCTGGTCGGCAAGCTTATATAGACAGTGACTAACCCACTTGGCCACGAAGAAAGATAAAAGTCAATGACAATTCTACTGTACTTATACCTGTCGAATTCAGGTATTTTGTACTTAGAATTGAAATCAACCCATCTTCACCATTGTAGCTAATTGGTAGTTTGTTACTTGGCATTCAATTAATGATAAATTTTGCACATTTTTACATGTTTTTCATATCCAAATAAGCCATATATATTTTTAATATATTAATGTCTGGATTCTCTTAACGACCTCGTGATCAGAGCCCTAGGCGAAATCACACAAAGACAAGAGCTTGGCTCCGGCCGGGAATCGAACCCTGGTCGTCAAGCTTATATAGACAGTGACTAACCCACTTGGCCACGAAGAAACATAAAAGTCAATGACAATTCTACTGTACTTATACCTGTCGAATTCAGGTATTTTGTACTTAGAATTGAAATCAACCCATCTTCACCATTGTAGCTAATTGGTAGTTTGTTACTTGGCATTCAATTAATGATAAATTTTGCACATTTTTACGTGTTTTTCATATTCAAATAAGCCATATATATTTTTAATATATTAATGTCTGGATTCTCTTAACGACCTCGGGATCAGAGCCCCAGACGAAATCACACAAAGACAAGAGCTTGGCTCCAGCCGGGAATTGAACCCTGGTCGGCAAGCTTATGTAGAGAGTGACTAACCCACTTGGCCACGAAAAAAGATAAAAGTCAATGACAATTCTACTGTACTTATACCTGTCGAATTCAGGTATTTTGTACATAAATTTGAAATCAACCCATCTTCACCATCGTAGCTAATTGGTAATTTGTTACTTGGCATTCAATTAATGATAAATTTTGCACATTTTTACGTGTTTTTCATATTCAAATAAGCCATATATATTTTTGATATATTAATGGCTGGATTCTCTTAACGACTTGGGATCAGAGCCCCAGGCGAAATCACACAAAGACAAGAGCTTGGCTCCGGCCGGGAATCGAACCCTGGTCGGCAAGCTTATATAGACAGTGACTAACCCACTTGGCCACAAAGAAATATAAAAGTCAATGACAATTCTACTCTACTTATACCTGTCGAATTCAGGTATTTTGTACTTAGAATTGAAATCAACCCATCTTCACCATCGTAGATGATTAGTAGTTTGTTACTTGGCATTCAATTAATGATAAATTTTGCACATTTTTACGTGTTTTTCATATTCAAATAAGCCATATATATTTTTGATATATTAATGTCTGGATTCTCTTAGCGACCTCGCGATCAGAGCCCAGGCGAAATCACAC
>NC_090736.1:111962724-111985224 GCF_036898095.1 Palaemon carinicauda
ACAATGTGTTGACAGTTAAGAAAAATGTCACATTGCCGAGGTTCAATTGTACGTCCTGTTTATGATTTGAATGACTACAGCAAGTCCCACGGCTAGCACCTTCCTCCAACATGACATATTACGTCATGTGTTTTAAACATGTAATATTAACTATTCTAATTATTACACAAGCTAGGCCAGCTATCTCAATTTTTTCACAAAAATTTAACAACAAGCCAAAACATGGTCACTAGGTGTGACTGGACATATGTATTATTCTTTGTTTAACTTTAGCCATAATCAACCGAGGACAAATGTCCAAATAGGCACATTAAAAAATAATAACAATAGTGCATATGAAAAAGATATTACCAAAGCAAAAAGAAAAATGCATGATAAAATAAAGATCATATATATGGTACATTGCTAGCAAATGATTATATGGTACCAAAAAAAAACTACTGACTTTCATATGATTCGGTAACTTGTTAAAGAATAATTGTTACTTTTGTCAGAAACATATTAACATAATACTCAATTTTTTAGTGCACAAACACGAATTCCTGGTACGTACACGTACCACGGTTTCATACATAATATATATATATTTATATATAGGGCTTATATATTTTATTAGATGCCCATAGATTCTGTTATATATTTTTTTTTCTCTCTCTTTTCTTTTTAACATTCCGGCTTATATATTTTTATTAGATGCCGAGAGAAAAAATGATTTATATCTTTTTTTTTTTAAATGTTGTTTTAAATGTATTTTTAACAATGCAAATGTAGAAAATTTCTTCAATTACATATTACTAGCGTACTAACAGCTTTTCTTACAAACACTTCCCGACAATTTACTCCTTTAGCGAATGAGGTGGCCACTCAAACGGCTTTAAACTGAATCCAGTATGGAGTATTGTCGGGCCTGGGCAAAACGTTCCTTTGTAGCTGCATGCTGTGCCGTAACCTACGCCAAACAAGGATGTTCACGGCAATAAATATCACAACCATGAACGCCAGACCTGCTAGTAATATGGGGTGAAGGATTTCCTTATAAGTTGGTGACAGGTGGTCCCTTTCGGTAAGCTTCATCAACCGCTTTGCCACATGTCTGTTATACGGGAGAGGGAGTGCTGGCATTGTAGAGGTCCACGTGAAGTTCGCGAAGTAGGCTCGTTCTCTGATGAGTGTCCATAGACCAGTCACCATGGAATTAGGGGAAGTCCCGATACAACCATCTGCTGCGACGAAGATGTGTGTGAAGGACGTGGATCCGTCAGGGCATAATACATTGAAGCCGTCCTTGTCGTATCGTATCCACGAGCCATTGTTCAGTCTGCAATTGAACTCATTATTGTCAAAGGGATAAAGCTTATCCAGACAATTTTCACTTGTATGGGAGAGAGCACCGTCTAGCACTATACCTAACTCGCATGAATCCATTAAGTTTTTATGGAATTCAAATGAGTCAGCTGTACATATTTTTCTATCCATTGCGTCTGAACAGTGAGTTAATTGATTTAAGTCTTTAATGACCGTATATGTTTCCTTGTCTGGGGAAATCAATACGTGTCCTGTCAAACTGGATATTACTGGATTTGAGTGATTCGTCATGAAAGTCGGAAATGGTGATATCCTGTAAGATTGCCAGGCATCAGAAGAATCAAAGGGAATTGTAATCATAATCTTGTTATTATCTACGTTTACTGTAATAAGGCTGTAATAAAATTCTAACCTATGTTCGTCTAACGAAGGAACATAGCCTAGTTTATCCCTTCCATTCTCCAGAATTAACTTGAGGTAACTTATAGGCAACAAATGGGGCGACAATACACCTTTAGTTGCTAACGTGATAGCTTCTACATAATCCTTGGATTTCTCAATGAAATGTGCATTTCTGTTATGTGTGTGATCTATCTTTGAATCATAATACGTTAATGTTGCCAACAAATCCTGTACTTCCATAATCTGAACGATATCATTTGAATGTTCATTTAATAAATCTATAATTTTATTGATTGAAGCTAACTGATTCCTTAGTTCTGACATAATCAATTCATCTTCATGAGTTAAGAACTCAATTTTCTTATTTTGATTACTAATTTTAAGATGATTGGAAATTCCTAAACTTAAACTTGCAACAGACCCAAAAATGCTTAATGCAGCATAAATAAACGGATTCCGTCTTTCTTTATGTTCATGTCCTACAGTCCACTTCAAAAGGTCATAAGCCAAAGATCCTCGTCAGTCTTATTTTTCAAGTCATCAGATAGCATCTCTGTAACTTTTAATGTTGATCCAAGTAAACTCTCTGTAGTCAAATGAAAATCTCTTCTATGCAACTCATAAAATGAGGCAGAAAACCTTGAAATGGGGGTTCTTAAGCTAGTGACATCATTCTCTTGAGGAAAAATTGCTTGCATATTCACTTCTACAATTACGTTGGTTGATGTAATAAAAACGGCTTCTTGTCTTTCAACTATAGTGCCATATTTATAATTTATACTTTTAGTTTTAGAGCTCATCCCACACGAGAAAAATGTCTGAGCGAACAATATCACTCTCAACAACAAAAAATTAATCTTGGAAACCTGTAATGAGAAAAATATATGTAATTACTCCTGTATTAAAAAGAAAACTTTTAATCACATAAAATAAAAAAAAAAATTCCCTCACTTCTTTTCATCTCTTTTCTTTTTAATTTCTTATGTGAGCCAATGGTACTATTCTCTCCTCCGTGGGTTGGGATATGTTTTGAACTCTAAACCTATTGGCCGTTAATGTTTCCAAAATGTTAAATGGGCCTTCAAACTTAGGTGTTAGTTTATAATTGAGCCCTTTTTGTACATTGATTTGAATATATACGTTATCACCCACGGTATATGTTTTAGTTGGTTTCGCTGTTTTATCATGATTACTTTTCATTATGATTTGTGATTCTTCTAAATTCTTTCGAAGGATATCATATCGACTTATACTTGCATTTATATATTCTTTTAAAGGATTTGATAGATTAGTTGTAGGCGTTAATACATGGAAAGGCGTTCTAACTGGGGTACCATACAATGCTTCATGCGGTGACATTTTAATTGATATATGATATGAATGATTCAGAGTACTCAGTGCCGCCGGTATTGCAATATCCCAGTTGGGGTCTGATCCCCCTAGTGTTACCCTCAATATATTCAATATCTTCCTATTTGCTCTTTCCACTAGCCCATTCGACTCTGGGTGATATATCATGGTATTTATTTTCTTTATGTTGAGGAATTCACACAATGAGGTAAGAAAGTGATTATTTAATTCACCACCCGGGTCTGAGATTATCATGTGTGGAATTCCATGTTTACAAATGTAAAACTCGTAAAACTTCCTAGCGCATTCAATCGCAGTTTTAGTTTTAAGCGCTATTAGTTCTGTATATCGAGTTAAAGCATCTATAATTACTAAGAGGTGCTTATTTCCTCTGTCTGACTCGTAAAATCCTGTTAACAAATCTAAAATATTCTTTCAAAGGGTTGATTGGGCACAGGATAAGCTCCTAGGCTGACAGGTGTTTTCGTATGCCCTTTGTTTTCCTGACATGTGGGACAATTAGCTATGTGTTTTTTTATATCTGTAAGCATTGTATGCCAATAAAACAATGATTTGGCTTTCTGTGACATTAATGAGAACCCCGTATGTCCATGTAATGGATTTGAATGCAACCAATTCAGGACAGTTGAAATAAGTGAGATTGGTACTACTACCTGGTCGTTAGTTACATGTGGTGTATTGCGGGTTTTCCTTGTCACAGTCCTACACAGAATATTATCTTTGATTATATAATTCTGCTGCTTATACTTGATATATTCCTTTTCCTTATGACTGCCTTTCAAAGCATTTATGATTGTTTCTATTTTTTGATGTTTTCTTTGCTCAGTCTGTAACAATTCAGCACTCCAGCCAAAATCTTCTTGTTCAGATATTGTTTTTACAATAGGCATGGATGTTGATATATCTAATAATTCAGCTAAAGGCTCCGTACAAGATGACACGGGGTTGCGTGATAATGCATCCGCAATGATATTTGCTTTCCCAGGTAAATACCCGATTCTTGCGCCAAAAACTTGAATGATCAAATGCCACCGAGTTCGTTTAGGGCTGTGGTTGAAGCCTTTAAAGAACTCTGTTAGTGGTTTATGGTCAGTAAGAACCTTAACGGGATAACCGTAAATTATGAACTTAAAATGCAATAGTGAATTAACAATAGCTAGCCCTTCCTTGTCTATTACTGCATACTTACTTTCGGAAGTTCTCAATTTTCGAGAATAGAAAGCTATCGGGAAAAATTGTTTATCATATTGCTGAAGCAATACCCCTCCTACTCCTAAGTCTGAGGCGTCTGTTGCAATGAAGAATTCCTTACCGAAGTCAGGAAATTTTAAGATAGGAGAACTACACAGTTCATCTTTCAAAGCATTAAACGCCTGTTGATGTTGCTCAGACCATATGAAATCTACGCCCTTCTTCGTAAGATCAGTTAAAGGAGCGGCTATTATTGAATAGTTGCGTATAAAACGCCTGTAATATCCACTAAAACCTAGAAATTGCTGTATTCCCTTGACATTAGTAGGTATAGGAAAATTACGTATAGCCAACACCTTATCATGGACTACTTTAAGACCTTGGCTTGACACCATGAAACCCAAATATATTAATTCTGTTTTGAAAAATTCACACTTACTAATCTTTACCCTTAAGTTATGTTGTCTTAATCTCTGTAGTACTAGTTCTAACTTACGTAGATGTTCTTCTAAGGTGTTGGAAAAGATTACAAGATCATCCATATAGGCATGCAATATATCCCCTAAATAGTCTCCAATCACTATGTTAATCATTCTTGTAAATGTTATAGGAGCACAACGTAAACCAAAAGGCATCTGTAAAAATTCATAATGTCCCCTGGCTGTGCTGAAGGCTGTGTATGGGATACTATCTTTTTCTAATGATATCTGGTGAAAGCCTTTAAGTAAGTCCAAACTGGTAAAGTATTTATTCTGACCTAACAAAGACAAAATATCGTCAGTACATGGCACTGGGAATCGATCAGGGATCGTCTCTTCGTTTAGACGACGGAAGTCTACGCAGATACGCATTGTTCGATCTTTTTTCGGTACAACTATTAATGGAAAATTATAAGGGCTGTTTGATTTCCTAATGACTCCTTCTTCCAGCATTTTACCTACTTCATCATTTATTTCATTCTGGAATTTCATAGGGAGTCTGTACGAGGGTACATAGATAATTTTCTGCTTATTCTTTAACCTTATTTGATGCTCAATCACATCTGTTTTTCCTAAGGATCCATCCGTAGTGGAAAAAATATCATAATATTTAGTTAAAAGTCCAAAAATTTTCTGCTGAATTTCTTCGTCTTGAATGTCCTTATTGATTTTATTTTTAATAGATTGCAAAAGGGATTCATCCGCAACTGATTGAGAGTGATTGAATTCAGCAACGGTAAGAATACGATGTTTATAAACTTCTACATCCAAGATATGTTGATTTTTGTGAATTACTAAAGTATTATTTAAATGATTACAGACTTCGATATTACATTGTTGATGTGAGCCTACTGTATAAATAGCTTGTGTGACAGACAATCTGTTAGTTTTCAAAGTATCGGAAAGGATTAATATTTCAGATCCCGGTAATGTTTTCTTTATTTGCACTATTAAATTCGAAGGTAGGTTTGGTTCGATAGATTGCGTGCAAGATGATATTACGGGTGAACGAGAATTCTGCTGGGTCGCGTATATTATTTCTTTATTAGTGAGAAAAGTTATTGGTCCGTCAACGTACGTTACGGTTACATTTGTCGTCTCCTTTTTATCCAAAACTGATATTAAGGAATTAGAAGACTTATAGAATTTCCCTTTGATATACACGCCGTGCTTGGCAGGAGCTAAGATAATGTTTTGATTTCCCATAGATGGGTATCCTATAATTACAGCTGGATACATATTAAAGTTTTTTACAACAACAAATGTATCGGCAAACGTGCGATTACCGACTCTGAACTGAACATGAGTTATGCCTATGACATTTAATTCATTATTTCCTATACCCGAAAGTCTAATTCCGGATTTTTCAATCGGAAAGTTCGAAAACAACAAATAATGTGTTTTCAAATCCATGATATTACGTGGACTACCAGAGTCAAAAAATAACGTAAAGGATTTGTGTTTTAAATTTACAGCATATAAGGTTGGCCGTAACTCATTTTAGCTTATTATTGTATGAATTTGTTGCAAATCTACGGGAGCATGCGCTGTTTTACTTAATTCGGCCGTGTGTTTCATAGGAAAATCTATTGTCTCACAATTATCTGATAAAACATTAAATTGATTATTCAATACTATTGATGTTGACATGAATGACCTTGACCCAACATCACTCTCTTCCCCTCTAGAGTTAACTATGTGGTATTTGCTTTGCTCTGCACATTCTGAAAATTAGTCTGACCTTGCGAGGTCTGGTTTGACGACCCAGGCTCAGCGATATTTGAAGAAGTGTTTGTTTGTTTTGGACTCTGAACTGCATTGACATTTGGTTGTTTCTTCTTATTGTTAAAATGAGGATTTTTCTTTTTATTTCCATATGGAACTGACTGTGGAATTGACTGTGTATTTCTGGGATATTGTTGTGTCTTACGCGAGTAACATTGACTATATGAATGCGTTGCAGTGTTGTGAATCGAGCAAAATTTCGTTCTGCAGTCTGCGCTTAAGTGACCTTGACGTTTGCAGTTATAACACGTCATTCCCGCTACTGGACTGCTAACTACGTTCACTGTTTGTGGCTTTGTTTCATTCTTTGCAAAAACATGAGTTAACACGGGATCGAGATCTGGACACTTGGACATGTGTTTCTTTATCTGTTTATAGACATCCAATTCCGTACTTGCAGGCGTTAACTTCTTATCAAAACACCGCACTAAAGCTTCAGGCAACATAAGTGTCATGCAAGTCAAATACATTAATCGTAAAAAATCTTTCACGGAGATGTTATCGTTAGTAACCCAAGTGGAATGACCTAAAATGTCCTGATATTTGTTAAGCCTATCAGCTATGAGAGCTGCTCTCTCAATAACATTAAGCCGATTCATAGTGGCTTGATTAAGTGTATTTCGTAACGTTAATACTACATCCAAGTCTTCCTCACCCCCATAGATCGCGCGTAACCTAACTTTGAAATCATCCCAGGTCACTGCTTCTTGAAATGAAACACCTCTTAAATACGCACTCGCATCCCCCTTAGAAAAATCTATAAAACTTTTAGTTTCTTGTAGTTGTACAAAAGGGTCTACGATTTGTTTGACATTTAAATGGGCATCGACGGATGAAATCCATGACTCCACATTTTGTGACAAGAACCCGTTGACTCGACCCTGAAAAGGAAGGATTGCTGACCTGGCATTTACAAGCGTCACAATTGGAGGAGGATTAGTCTGGCCTACACCACTAGGTCCAGGGGAAGGGCTCACAGGGGGAGTCATGACTGCTGTATTTTTTTTTCCTATCTCTTCGACCCCTTGCAATTCTATCAAAATATCTATATGAGTACAGACGCCCACTGCGTAAACGCATATGTATAACAAAATTCCCCAAACAATGTTACTAATCCCAAAACATTTCCCGAGAATTTCTGAAAGAAAAAGGAATTAGCACAAAGAAAGAAAAATTCTTAATGAGAATTCGGAGTTGCCTTTAACAAAGATTAGCAATTCACTCACCCCAGTAATAATCGACTAACGACTCGTGATAACTACACTTCACTGCCCAAACTGGAATGAATTCAAAAATTTGTACTTACCTTATATATGGGTCTGCGTGATGTCGACACGTCCTCTCTCTCTCTCTCTTGATGTTTTGTTAGCGATGTATCGTTCGAGTTTCTTGTTGAATGTAGTGCTTCCTGGGTATGTTTTGCAATTGTTGAACGCCAGTCCTTGGGTTTCCTAGGATGTTGATTGAAGATTCAGTTTGTATTCATAACATTCGTTAATGTTAACTGTTCCGTTGGACTATAATACTTAGTCAAAATTGTAGATTCATGTAGATAATTTTGAGTTCTTGAAGATCTTTCTCTGGTTTTACAGCTTTTATTTTGAAGTCTTGAAGATCTTTCTCTGGTTTTAAAGCTTTTATTTTGAAGTCTTGAAGAAGATTTTCTCTAATTCTTAGAGTTTAACCGCTGCCACCATTTATTGGTGTGCTACTTTTATAAGCACACATTGAGTATGTGTTGTTTCAGATGTGTGTAACTGGATAACAGAATACATCTTATTAGCTTTAAAGTATTTATTCTATAAAAACAACAGAGTTAAACATCTCCATCACTGGAGGAAGCTGGGTTGGTCAGATGACCAATTCTGGTGAAGTATAGATATGAACTGACTAACTTATCGATATCACAGATATCGTATGCTTAGTTTATATATAAGTTTCGTCATAAACTCGGAAGACACCTGCATCCGGTGACGTCACAAACTTTCACACGCTGAGACAATGTGTTGACAGTTAAGAAAAATGTCACATTGTCAAGGTTGCATTGTACGTCCTGTTTATGATTTGAATGACTACAGCAAGTCCCACGGCTAGCACCTTCCTCCAACATGACATATTACGTAATGTGTTTTAAACATGTAATATTAACTATTCTAATAATTACATATATATTAATACATTAAAGTCTGCATTCTCTTAACGACCTTGGGATCAGAGCCACAGATGAAATCACACAAAGACTATAGTATCTGACTGACCTGATTTCGAGCCCTGGTCCAGGATACTTGAGTGATTTCAAAAACATAAACAGAATGTACATTTATAACAAGAGCAGCGAGAGCAGAGTAACAATAACTTTAATGTCAATATTGGATAAAGAAACTTTAAAATTAAAAATATTAGATTCTTTATTTATATTGAATAAATATTAAATATGGCAAAGCAATAGAACTCTGATGGCTGAAGTGGAATCCTCAATCACTAGTGACTGCCTGTGGTAGAACCCACTCAACTCTTGCCTGTTTTTGAAAACTATGGATTCTGCAAACCACGAAAAAATTTCCATAAAAAACCTAATGTAAAATTCATCTAAATTCCCTTTATAAACAATAATGAATAATATACAATATATCAACATCAAGTACAAATATACCAATACAACATTACATACAACTGAACTAGGTACCTAATAAATTTGCCAAGACCAGGAAGATAACTGAAACCGATGATACCAGGCTACCTTCCAGCAAGCACAAGTAACCTAGCCTAGTAACAAATGAAAAAATTAGGCTCACTAAAATCCTAAGTTAAGTAATATCAAATTACATATGAAAAAACAAACTCAGGAAAATAGAATCTGACACGGTATATAGATTTAAGCAAATTTGAACACCCACTAGGCTAATCTATGCACAAAACAATGATTTGAAATTAAGCTAGAAATAACACTAGTAATTTTATAATGAGCTTAAAATCCATAGAAAATTTATAATTAGGGTTGAAGACTTGAATAATTAATATTCATTTTAAATATTATAACCCCCTAACCAAAGTTGAACCATATGCCACAAAATCATAGGAAACTTACGGGGTTGGTAGGCCTTATCCTTAAAATCCCAATGCAAATTGAAGAGCAGCAGAAGATCCCATTGTTGAGAACTATGTATTCAGACATCTTGATATTGCACTCTTCATGGTAGCACTCGTGGTAAGCAATTGCAGGAGAGGTGGCTTTAAATTGAAGTGCTACTCCATCTTCATAGCACTTCTACACTCGAAGAAAATATTATCCAATATGTAATATGTCCAATGTGGCCAATATATCACCCATCTGCCTTTTCACACTTCCCTCATTACCAGTAGGTGAAAATTTTTTCCCAAGGATGATGGAATCAGGAACTGCAAATATTAAAATACAGCCAGCAGAGCCATCTATGGACTGAGCATATTATCCTTGAAACTCCCAGTATTTCTTTTTGATTTTGCTTTGTATGGCAAAAGGGGGGTTTCAAGGATGAAACAAATATGAACATAAATAAATATACATATACACAATTTTATAAATTTTCTACAGAATTAGTATATAAAATAATTCTTCTACACTCCAAAGGGGGGATTCGAATTTAGTCAAAATTCGAATGGTAAAGGTAATGTTACAAAATTAAGTAACATTCTAAGGAGAAAAAATAAAAATTACCAACACCCAAATATATACTACATACTAATTTCTCAACATATCTCTTGTTCTTGCCTCACTAATGACAGCAGCCTCTCTCTTTTTTCTTTGGTGTGTACTACTGTCCTCTTTAATATCTGCCTTTTCTTCATTGTCATTAGTCACAGGGCTTAAGAGAGGTATTACTGAAGTAACATGCCGTCTTACAGTTTCACGAGAAGCTCCCTTAAACACAGCTATGTCAGTTACTTCATCCAAGTCATTTAATTTTACTTTTTTAACAATACCCATTGGGTAATTTGAAGGTTTCATGTGCGGTTCCTTTAACAGAACAATATCACCTATTTGAATTCTTTTATGTGTCACTGGTTTATATCTACTCCTTTCGTCTGTAGCTTGTGACACTAAGTGTGCTATAAATTCTGAATTATAAATGTTAATAAGTCGAGACCTCACATTTCTAAGTTTTTGATACTTGTCTAAAACTTTGCTAACATGATCATCTGCCGTCCAGTTCAGATCTTCATCTGGATTGCCCTGCAAGTCAGGAATAATGTTAATAGACAGCAATTCATGTCCATGAATTAATATTTCTGGTGTAATTGCATCAGGCACTTCATCTGTGATACTGTCTCTCAACCCTTCTTTGAAGGCAATAGGGCGCCTGTTAACTAAGTGAACGGTTTGCTCTACAAAAAAACTCAAAATCACGGAAGTCTAACACATTATTTCTTAATGCTCCATAGATTAAACGCTTACTCATCTTAACACAAGTCTCAACAAGTCCTCCTAATTTGTTACATCCCTTTGGATACTGCTGAAACTTGATTGACTTTACACCATTTTCTTCAAAATATGCCTGACTCTCAGGATCACCCAGGAAATTAGTGACCACATTAGCTCCAGCTACCAACTGAGATCCAAGATCTGACAAGACTAGTTGAGGGATTCCATACTGATATGAATGCATTTGAAAAGCTCTTAAAAATTCTTTTGTAGTGAGATCTAAACAAATTTTTAAATTAATTGCCCTCGACCAGAGACAAGTTAAACATAGAACCCAAACTTTGCTCTTTTTACCATTAAGCTTAACGTTATACGGTCCAAAATGATCAATAAAAATATACCTGATTGGTATAGAGGGAGGGTCAATCCTAAAATCGCGATAGGCACTTTGATTGACCTTAACCGTTCTCTCTTTGAATCTCTTACAAATGACACATTCTTTGATGACCTTTTTTACTACTGAAAAGTAATGTGGAATCCAAAACTTCTTTCTCATCTCTGACAAAAGGGAATAAACACCAGCATGAGAGAATTTCTCATGAAAATCTTTTATTACTAACCGAGTTAACTTACTGTGTTTGTGAAGCAAAATAGGAAAGTTGACAAAAGTATCTTTTCTCCATTTAGGCATCTTACTTCTAATTCTTAAGAGTCCATGGTCATCCATGTATACATTAAGTTGAGCGATAATATTAGGGATATCCTTTACTCTCTTATTTCTGTTTTCTAAATACTGGAAAACTTCACCATACCAGATTCTCTGATCATTCCTTATGATATGTCTAGTAGCTTCCAAATGAAAGGAGGATGCATCACCAAAGTTAAAAGAAACAGTTTGCTCTTCTTTTGAGCAAAGCAATGAATTTAAGAACGTACTCGTGAATTCTAACAAGCTTAGAGAAACTGGAACACTTGTCCAGGACGACTAAATGTTCAGGGTTTGATTCTGCTAAGACTTGTGATTCACTTAATTTACATGCAGAAATTGAGAAGGAATTTTCATTCAATGGATTAAAATTTTGATTGGGTACAACTATATCAAATGTGTTAGCATTACTGCACAGTTCATCCCTTTCACATCTTAAAAATTCTGGGCCAGTGAAATAATTAGTTTTCAAAAGCTGTTTGTACGACATAGGCCTAGTTATACAATCTGCAGGGTTCAAGATACCACTGACAAAACAAAATCTAACTGGGTTATTTTCACAGGTCCTTTGAATGTGATCCAAACGATTCATGATAAAGACACTCCTTTTATTAATTTTATCTAATTTGTTCACATAAGAATTAATCCAGCTCAGTGAAACAATGCTATCCGTATACAGTACTGATTCTACAATTCTAATAGGTTTAGGGCACTGAGGACCTGCCAAATCCTTACTAAAATCCAATAATGTTTCTGTTCCCAAAACTATCCCTTGGAATTCTAGAGATGGAATACTTTTGCTTTCTAACTGCCTGTTAACCAAGCGATTCTTTGCTAGAACAAAACTGACTTGCTTAGTTTCTATGCACTGAATAAAAATTGTTGTCCCATAGATTATTTTACTGCTGTCAGTAAATGCAATTAAACGATATGACCCATTTCTCTCCCCGACAACTGTAGGTACCTCAATTGGAGGAGTCATGTTAACTTGTTTGGCTATGTTACGCCATTCTCGTTGTTGCTCAATGGACAATTCTGTATCCCATCCTAGAGAAGTGTTTAATTGAAGTTCATGCATAAATAAACGAGCTCTGTTTAAAATAGGTCCATTGAAATTATATGGATCAAAATTTGAAGCAATGCTTTTCAATATCAGTCTCTTAGTGTTTGCTTTAGAGTCTAGCTCAAGTTTAGGAGAGGAAATACAATCTGTTATTCGGTTCCACTTTAAACCAAATATTTTTACTACATCAGGAGTGACTTCATCCAAATTCTTATCTATTTTTTCTTGGAGCATAACATCATTGGTAACGAATTGTTGTAATTCAAATTTATATGGATTAAGAATGTTATTCAAGTTATCAAAACCCCAGTGTAAGCTTTCAGAATCATTTGCAGTGAACGCACCATTATCCATGTATATCAAAGAGTAAATAAGTTTCTTCAATTCCTTTAAGTTGTCCAAATCACCTTCAGTGTCTAGCATCAATATTTTGTACAAACCAATCATCAATATTGTTGGGCTACACCTTAGCCCAAAACTTAGACGAAGATTCTTGTATGCTATAATGGTAAAATCTCCTTTACTTACATTTTTAAACCAAAAGAATAATAATTTACTTTGATCAGTTTCATTTAATGCTATCTGCTGGAAAGCTTTCTTTAAATCAAAGCACAATAAATGAGAATCAAACCTTAAAAGTAGCAAGGCAGTAGACAATTTCTGATTAATACAAGGGCCAGCCCACATTGCCTGATTGTGGCTAATAGAGGGGGAGCCATTACTTTGTTTTTCACACAAATTAGAGAGAAAAACCATTCGGCATTTAGTAGTACTGCGGTCTAACTTAAATATTCCCATGTGCGGCAAAACACTGTACTCTGGATGTTCTTCACAAAACTTATCCAAATTATCAATCCTTTCAATTAAGTTTTGAGCTACCTGAGTCTTTATGTTATCATCCATTAATCTCAAAAATTCATCATTCTTCGATAATTTCTTTAGGTTAGATTTCAAAATTTGCTTTGCTAAATTTGTGTTCTTTCCCAGCAAATGAGAAACACGACCATTCCATAAAAGTGGCATTATCAACCTGCCTTCTTCATCTCTTTGTGTATTATTAAGTAAATACCTAACTAATTTCTTATTATGTTCAGTGCTCTCCCCATCTAAGTCAGTTCTATCTTTGTGCAAATAATATGAGCATTCTCGCTCTAAAATATGATCAGTAGCTTTTTGCAATTTATGCTCGCTGATCCTGCCATCATGATCTAAAATACAGATTGTAGGATCCTATGCACTTCCAATACATCTAACACTAGACTTGAAACATGAAGTCATAGGAAATTTAATATTATCCAGTGATTTACCTTGCTCATTTAAATTCTCTTCCAAGCCAAAAAGTAAATGAGTATCATCATGCAGGTTAGGGAGAAATTTCAAATTTGCAATTAATTTCTCAATGTTTCCTATTAACATAATGCCAAATCTTGTTTCATAGTACACACACTGACCACTATGACCAAAACTAACCATCTTTTCCATGAGACAATGAGCTGAATTTGCCCCCAGGACAAACTGAATGTTTGATATGTCTTCTCTAGCCTCATCAAGAGACTCATCTAAAAGCTTATAACCATAATTTCTAAAACTTCTAACAACTTTACCAAGGCCGGGTAAATTCAAATTTATATCAATACCTGGGACACAAATAGCTTCTATATTATGCGCTGTCTCCCCAATCTTAACAGAAATTTGAACTATCTTGGTACGATAGCATTTTGCTCCGTTAAACCCATTGACAACAAGATCAAAATTATCTTTCACAACTTTGAAACACTGACCTTCTAAAGCACACTCAGAAATGAAATTAGCTTGGCTACCTGAATCCTTCAATCCTCTTATTTTACTAGGGCCCAAAGTACAAGAAAATGTGGGTAAAATTGAATTTATGCCCCCCTTACTCTGAAAGGAAATACCTGGACAAACTACCCCATTCTGTGTACTATTTTGAACATCTTTTGATTTACTTTTCTCGTTTTGCTTAGGGTTAGGAACTGCTTTTTTAGGATTACGCACCAAATCTCTGACCTCGGAACTTTCATGATTATCTGACAGGCAAAGAAAGGAGAAATGCCATCCCTGACAATGTTTACACTTTCTGGAAAATCTAAAATGACACGAGCTATCCAAATGCTCGATTCTTGCACATTTAGTGCAACCATTCAAAATGCTCAACCTAGCTATCTTTTCCTTAGCAGTAGCGAAATTAGGGCAATTATGGATTGGATGATCACCATTAACCTTATCACTACAAAGTGTGCAAGAATTAAAAGGATTGGAGCTTTTAAAATTAACCTCTGCTGCTAAGTTTGAACTTTTACTCAATCCTAGTTTATCTTGATGCCTTTCAGCAGAAGGCAGTTTACTTTTACTTAATTTACCAAGTTTATTTGCATTCTGATACCGCTCATTGGCTTCAAAAAAGTTATCAACAATTTCACTTGTAGTGGGCTTTGAATTGTTAGTAATTTGTATCAACTGATTTCTGAAAGTTTCATTCATTCCTCTTAGGAAAAAGTACTGCAAAACATCATCTATATCCATTTTCAAAGTCTTAACAGCTTCTTGTAATTTTCTAATATTACTAATATACTGAAAGGGTTCTGAATCATAACCTAACTTCAGCTCTTGAAGTTGTTTCATCACATTAAACTTTTGAGTTGGAACCGAGGCAAAAGCTGTTTTTAAGAGTTCCTTTGCATGGGAATAACCTTGTTTGTCTGCTTCTAAAGAGTCTATCAAAAGTAAAGCCTTGCCAGAAACCTGCTGTTTAAGTAACAACAACCTATCATAATCTGTGTAAGAAAACTTTCTAGTAGTTTCCTCAAACTGCTGTAAGAATAATTCCAAACTTTCATCATCAGAACTCTTAAATTTAGGCAAAGGTGCTACTGGACTTTTAAGACGACTAAGAGGAGTTTCATTCAGATTTTCACTTGTGCTTCCATTAACATTAACCTCTAAGAGCAGCAACATTTCAGAAATTTTATCTTTATATTCCTGACAAGAGCTAAATTCAATTTCCATTTCATTTTCATCTTCGCTCTCTGACCACTTCAAAGATATGACTTTACTATAAAACCCTTTAAGTTCTTCCTTAAAATTCTTAAGTTTTTCAACAAGATTTAACTTTTGTGAGCTATTATACTGCGAAAATTTATGCCTTTCATTAAATTGTCTAGTGACTTGAGAGCGGATGTACTTCCGACTCATAACAAGAAGCCTAATGTCTGTCATGATTATAGAAAAATTTAATTCTAAACGTCAATGCAGCCTAACAAAAGAAAAAATTTAAGATAATTATAGTATTCGGTATACTGATCAATAATAACAACAATAATCCAAATAAAAACCACCACTCCTACAATGCTACCCAAGTGCCACCAGTATTGAGACAGCCTTCAGAGCCCCACGTTGGGCGCCATTTCAAAAACATAAACAGAATGTACATTTATAACAAGAGCAGCGAGAGCAGAGTAACAATAACTTTAATGTCAATATTGGATAAAGAAACTTTAAAATTAAAAATATTAGATTCTTTATTTATATTGAATAAATATTAAATATGGCAAAGCAATAGAACTCTGATGGCTGAAGTGGAATCCTCAATCACTAGTGACTGCCTGTGGTAGAACCCACTCAACTCTTGCCTGTTTTTGAAAACTATGGATTCTGCAAATCACGAAAAAATTTCCATCAAAAACCTAATGTAAAATTCATCTAAATTCCCTTTATAAACAATAATGAATAATATACAATATATCAACATCAAGTACAAATATACCAATACAACATTACATACAACTGAACTAGGTACCTAATAAATTTGCCAAGACCAGGAAGATAACTGAAACCGATGATACTAGGCTACCTTCCAGCAAGCACAAGTAACCTAACCTAGTAACAAATGAAAAAATTAGGCTCACTAAAATCCTAAGTTAAGTAATATCAAATTACATATGAAAAAACAAACTCAGGAAAATAGAATCTGACACGGTATATCGATTTAAGCACTCGGCCACTACGAAAAATAAAAGTCAATTTCAATTCTTATATACATATATTTGTCGATTTCAAGTTTTTTGTACTAAGAATTCAAATCAGCCCATCTTCACCGTCGTAACTATTTGGTAGCTTTGTTTCTTGACATTCGATTGATGATAAATTTTGAAAATTTAACCGTGTTTTTCATATTTAAAAAAGCCATACATATTACCCCATGAAATTCTGGATTCTTTTAATGACCTCAGGATCAGAGCCCCATGCGAGATAATTCAAAGACTATAGTATCTCAACGGCCGGGTTTTGTACCCTTGTAAATGATCCTTGTCACATTGACCATAGCATTAGATACGAAGAAAGATAAGTCTCTGAAAATTCTTCTGTACATTCACCCGTCGAATTCATGTTTTTCGTACTTGAAATTCAAATCAACCAATCTTCACTATGGTAGCTAATTTTTGAAATAGCATTCATTTAATGATAAACTTTGCACATTTAAGCGTGTTTTTCATTTTTCAAAAAGGCCATATTTATTAACATTTTAAAGTCTGGATTCTTTTTATGACCTCAGGATCTGAGCCCCAAGCGAAATCACTCAAAGATTATAGTATGTGAACGGCTGGGTTTCGAAACCTCGTCCAGGATACCTGTGTGAAATTGACCATAGTAGTATGCCAGGAAAAAAAGATAAAAGTCTATGAAAATTTTTCTTTACATATACCTGTCAAATTCAGGTTTTTTGTACTTAGAACTGAAATCAACCTATCTTCACCATCGTTGTTAATTGGTACGTTTGTGAATGGCATTCAATTAATAATAAGTTTTGCTTATTCAAATATGTTTTTCATATTCTAAAAAAGTCATTTATATTAACACAATAAAGTCCAGGATTCTCTTAACGACCTCATAATCAGAGACCCAGGAGAAATCACTCAAACACTATAGTATATGACCGGCTGGCTTTTGAACATTGGCCTGGGATATTTGTTTGAAATTTACCACACAGCAGAACCATGAAGAAAGACTAAAGTCAATGACAATTCTTCTGGACATATACTTGTAGAATTCTGTTTTTTTTTTTTTTTTTTTTTACTTAGAATTGAAATCAACCCATCTTCACCATCTTAGCTAATTGGTAGGTTTGTGATTTGGTTTTCGATTACTGATGAATTTTGCACATTTAAACATATTTCTTATATTCCCAACAAGCCATATAGATGAAAGTCTGGATCCTCTTAACGACCTTGGAATCAGAGCGCCAAGCGAAATCACTCAAAGATTATAGTATCTGACTGGCCAGGATTCGAGCCCATACCCCTCAGCCACGATAAAAAATAAGTCAATGACATTTCTTATGTACATATACCAATCGAATTCAGGTTTTTTGTATTTAAAATTGAAATCAGCCCATCTTCACCATCGTAGCTAATTGATAGGGGTGTGAATTGGCATTCAATTTATGAAAAATATTGCACATTAAAACATGTTGGTCAATGTCACACAAGGATCCTGGACCATTGCTGTAAACAAGGATGGTCAGATACTATAGTTTTTGAGTGATTTCGCCATTGGCTCTGATTCCGAGCTCGTTAAGAGAATCTAGACTTTTATGTGTTGATATTCGAAATACGAGAAACTAGTTCAAATGTGAAGAATTTATCATTATCCGAATGCCATGTCACAAACCTACAAATTAGGTACACTGGTGTAGATGGGTTGATTTCAATTCCAAGTACAAAAAACATAAATTTGACAGTATAAGTAGAGAAAAATTGTCATTGACTTTATATTTCTTCGTGGCTGAACGGTATATTCAATGTCACACAAGTATCCTAGACCAATGTTCGAAACCCAGCCAGTCAGATACTATACTGATCCCGAGGTCGTTAAGATAATCTATACCTTGATGTGGTAATATATATGGCTTATTTGAAACGTGAAAAACACGTTTAAATCTGCAAAATTTATCATTATCCGAATGCCAAATCCCAAACCTACCACTTAGCTACGATGGTGAAGATGGGTTGATTTCTATTCTAAGTACATAAAAACCTGAATTTGACAGGTATATGTACATAAGAATTGTCATTGACTTTTATCTTTCTTCGTTTCTGAGAGTAATGGTCAAGATTACACAAGTACCCTGGACCTGGTTTCGGATCCTGGCCGGTCAGATACTATAGTCTTTGGTGGATTTAGCCTGGGGCTCTGATCCCTAGATCGTTGGGATAATCCAGACTTCATTGTGTTAATATTTATGGGTTATTTGAATTATGAAAAACACGTTTAAATTTGGAAAATTTATCATAAATTGGATACCAAATTTCAAACCTACCAATTAGCTACGAGGGTGAAGATTGAATGATTGGAATTATAAGTAAACAAAATGTTCATTGGAAGAATATATGTACAGGAGAATTGTCATTGAGTTTTATATTCCCTCTTGGCTTATTGGTATGGTCAATGTCACACAAGTATCCTGGACCATGGCTCGAAACTCAGCCCTCCAGACACTATAGTCTTTGAGTGAAATCGCATCTGGCTCTGATCCAAAGGTTGTTATGAAAATGCAGAATTTAATGTGTTAATATATACGGCTTATTTGAAAAATTAGAAACACGTTTAAATGTGCAAAATTTATCATTTATCAAATGCCAAGTCATAAACCTACCAATTACCTACGATGGTGAAGATGGGTTGATCTCAATTCTTAGTACAAAATACATGAATTCGACTGGTATATATATATATATATATATATATATATATATATATATATATATATATATATATATATATATATATATATATATATATATATATATATATACAGAAGAATTGTCATTTACTTCCTTCTTTCTTCGTGGGTGAGTAGTATGGTCAATGGCACAGAAGTATCCTTGACAAGGGTTCGAATCCTGGCCAGTCAGATATTATAGTCTTAGAGTGATTTCGCCTGCGGCTCTGATCCCGAGGTCGTTGACAGAATCCAGACATTAATGTGTCAATATATATGTCTTATCTTAAATATATTTACATTTGTATATATATATATATATATATATATATATATATATATATATATATATATATATATATATATATATATATGTATATATATATATATATATATATATATATATATATATATATATATATATATATATATATATATATATATATATATATATATATATATATATATATATATATAAATATACACACACACATATATATATATATATATATATATATATATATATATATATATATATATATATATATATATATATATATATATATATATATATATATATATATATATATATATATATGAGCTTAAAAATATTCAACATTATTTGTTTAGGTATAGTCAATTAAAAGGATTATTTCATTCGTCTCTGACCATCCCGATTTATGACTAGATCCTAACCAGTGAGAGGCCAAGGCATTGCCAGGAGTACCCCTAGAAACTGCCACCTCATGATGAAATACCTTTCGATGTTTGGCCGACGTAGAATAAAGCAATATTAGAACGAGGAATACTCTATACTATATTATCAGCATCTTTAAAACTATTCTTAATCAATATTTTTTGTAAGTTACAATTATATTTAAACACTATCCTAAATTATGTTTTTTTTTTTTTTCTAAACGAATATGGCATCTAAAAAAAACACTAGAAAATTAAGAATAAAGCATATCATTAACTTTTTCCCTTTACTGTAAATTGGCAGTAAAAATGTTTTCTTAGGCTTATTCTTGCTGTTTTCTAGAGAATATTTGGGATAGCAGTGATTGGTAATCTTACCCTCTATATACAGTACGCATGGCTACATATGCTGAGTGCCGAGAGGTACATGGAAAAATAAACAGAATACTTTATATTTTTAGAGTAGCCAGATTAAAAATGTACATATGAAAAGTTATTGGTAGGCTTTCTATATAGAAAACTTAAATTTAACGTCTTGTCCCACCATTGAAACGTCTAAAAACCAGATGCTGTTATTCTCTTTATTTTCTACAGTATCCTAATCTGCTTTAGTTTTTGATTGGGTTACTACCGCCCGATGAGAAACAGGACTTTAAAAAGCTGGAACAAGGCAAACACTTCTCCGCTGGGAAATGGCAATAGTTCCATTGAGGTGGCGTGTGCTAGGAGGTAGGCTCAGAGAGCTGCATCTTTAAACAGCGGAGCAGAGCAGTGAAGTGGCAGGCAGGAGTCAGTGGACACTCTGCTTTCACCAGTGTTTGAGAAGGCAGTTGGGTTTTAACCATGAGGGGAGGTGAATGCAACTAAACTTTATTAAACAATCGTAGAATTTCTATTTAGTGACTTGCGAGAATGAACGTCACAAAAAGCTTGTGCTACCTTGATTACACATGTTGGTCTATCACCAACGCAGAGAAGATTGAAGGATAAGAAGAAAAATAAAAACCATTACAGTTTTCGAGCATGTATGAAACACCTGCGGTATATCTTACTGCTTCATTAAGTACTGGCTCATGTGATTCAGTATTTATATTGGTGAAGTTATTTCTTATATCACTATTGTAGAGTATTTCATAGAAATGATATGCCATTTTTATCACTCCATCTCTATTGTGAATGATATTTAAAGTTTCTTTCTTTAAAGCAAAAATCTGTTGGCACTCTATTCCAAGAATATTCTTTATCAATTCGATTTTTTTTTTTTTTTTTTTTTTTTTTTACCAAATTTTGGTGTGACTTCTTTTACGAAAATCTTGGGTTTTTAGTTTATTTATTTTTTGGGGGATAGTTTTGCTCATTCTATTTCATCTCTAATATCAAAACTTTATTTCTACCCTTCTCGTTATGAGGTTTATGGTCTTTTCAGTTTTTTTTCTTTTTATCTTCTTTAGAAACTCTTCCACCCTATCTAATCAATATTTTGGTAAATTACTGTTCATTTTTTTTCTTTGATTGCTTCCATTTTTTCTTGCAGCTCTTTAAAAATATTTATTATCTTTTGTAAAGCTAATTTTTCTCTCTTTATTTCATTACATTTAAAAAAAAATTGCTGCTCACCATTTTATGATTGCTTACTTTCAACTTCTATATTATTATATTTTCAAATAAATTAAGCTTTTTCCCGGCAAATGAAGTCTATTTAATTTTTCGTTTCTCCATCTGAGCTTTTCATTGTATATTTTGTTTGTGCCTTGTTATAAAAGAAGGTATTTATGATTTTGGTATTGTTTCATTCAGCAAATTCTACAAGTATATCTCCACTCTCATTCCCCGTGCCTACTCAAAAATCACCTACTGCTGATTTTTCTATTCTTTTGACGTACTTTTATATTGAAAGCACCCATATCAAACGTGAATTGAATCTTATATATGTAAATATATGTCTGCAGATCTTCGTCAAATTTTCCATTTCTTCCTCTCTATAGGATGTTGTTGGTACACACGTTTGAAGTACCTTCAGTTCATACCTTAAATTTAGTTTGATAATTTTTTTTCTGCAATTATATCAGAAATAGGTTAGAAAGTGTTATGTTGACTGAAATTTTTTTAATAATAAGTAAACCTACTGAAGAGCATTGGTTTTTTCATATAATTTGAGGCTAAATATATAGACCTCTTTTGATTCGGTACCATATTTCTCAGTTAATTATATCATGATGTATTTTTCTCAGTTGTTGTAGCTCAGTTTTCAAAGATGCCCTTTTCCAGTCTAGAGTTTCTTAGCACACCCTGCAGTGTAAAGTACCTGCCTGCATATTTGTGCAGTTCTTCTCCTCCTGCTATGGACTAGGGGTGGAAACA
>NC_090736.1:111990224-112004179 GCF_036898095.1 Palaemon carinicauda
AAAATTCCATATATAGATTGCTCAATACTGGGGATAAAGGGTTTCCCATAGCCATACCAAAAGTTTGTGCATAAAATCTCCCATTGAATTCAAATTTACAATCTTTTATACATAATTTAATTAATTCTATTAAAGTGTGTATGGAGAATGGTAGATTCAATTGTCTATTATCTAATGTTTCAGAAACATGTCAACATTAGATAATAGACAATTGAATCTACCATTCTCCATACACACTTTAATAGAATTAATTAAATTATGTATAAAAGATTGTAAATTTGAATTCAATGGGAGATTTTATGCACAAACTTTTGGTATGGCTATGGGAAACCCTTTATCCCTAGTATTGAGCAATCTATATATGGAATTTTTTGAAAGCAGAATCGTAAATAACATCATACCTAATAATGTAAAAGGGTTTCGATATATTGACGACATAATATGTGTGTGGCCAGGAAATGAAAATTTATATAACTTTCTTCTTAGATTGAATAGTTTGGTACCATCAATAAATTTCACTATGGAGCTGGAGAATAATTGTACCCTACCTTTTTTGGATTGTCGCATACATAGATGTAATAATAGTCTCAAGTTCAGTGTATACAGAAAGCTAACGAATATCTCGGCATATGTCCATTATTACTCAAACCAAGGCAACAAAGTTAAGAAATCTGTATTTACTTCTATGTTTTTAAGAGCATTCCGAGTCTGCAGCCCTGAATATATTGATGACGAAATAAATGGTATTAGAGCAATAGGTAAAAAACTAAAGTATCCTGAAATTGTATTAGATGATGCCCTAAGAACAGCAAAAAAGACTTTTTTCGGTAATGATAACAGAAAAAACTATAACACACAAAATTTACTTGTACTACCTTATTGTGATTCATTTAAAGAAATTCCCCAACTGTTAAAAAACTTCAATGTAAATGTAGCATTTAGGAGTAAAAATACAATAAAAACAGCCTTAATAAAGAATTCTCCTGACATTACCAAGGGATGTGTATATCGTATTCCATGCAATGCTTGTGAAAAATACTATATTGGTCAAACTGGTAAAGCCCTAGAAAAGAGAATTGAACAACATAAGAAAAGTGTCAGGTATGCTCAAGATAATAATGCACTCTTTGCCCACGTTAGAGATAAAAATCACCCTATTAATTGGTCAGGTGCAAAGAAATTGGTTTATTCAAATAACTTAGTAGAAAGAAACATCATAGAGTCCAGTTTCATAAAAGAAACCTTTGAAAACAACTTGAATATTGGTCATGGAATGTATAAACTCGACGCCTTTATATGTAAAGAGATTTGTAAACTATATAAAAAAACATTAACCACTTAATGTAGAATTGAATGTATTGTGAATAATTAACGTCGGTGTGAAATTAATATTTAGACCTAAGCTACCATTCATTAAAGGAAACAATTATTTTATATAGTATGCATAAGTATATTGGCACTATATAGTGTTATGCTAGATATAAGTATTGATATATACATGATTATATGTTTATGATATTAATGTTGTATACATATGAATGTATGTATGCATAGGTATGTATGTGTATATATGTATACATGTATATATGTGTGTGTATATGTATGTATATGTGTATGTGTATGTATATGTATGTGTATGTGTAAGTATTTATGTATATGTATATGTATTTGTATCTGTATGTATGTATATATATGTATATGTGTATGTGTATGTATATGTATATGTATGTGTGTGTATGTATGTATATGTATATGTGTGTGTGTATATGTATGTATGTATATATATGTATATATATATATGTATATATATATATATATATATATATATATATATATATATATATATATATATATATATATATATATATATATATATATATATATATATATGTATATATATATATGTATATGTATATGTATGTATGTATATATATGTATATATATTTGTATTTTTGTGTATGTTTTGCTTATGTACTTATATAGATAAGGCTACCGCATTGACATATAAATAACTGTAATGAAAGTAAAATAAGAAGAAAACAAGAATATACCCGCCACTAGAAATGACCCTTTTTAGCAGGTGTCTAACGAGCTTTCGGACTCCTCCTACGCACACCTGAGTCAAACCCAGGTAGCGGGTAAGGGAGTGTCATTGTTCTCTAAATCTCTATATGTATGTTCGTACTTTTGCTTTCCCTATAAAATGTAAGAAACCTCTCTCAATAAATCAGTCCTCTGAGGAAGTATCACGAAACTAGTCAGGACTCAAGTGTATATTCTGTATTTTCATTTTCCCTGTGGTTCTTCTGCATCTGAGCATCACGTTTTCCTGTGATTTTTACGCATATATATATATATATATATATATATATATATATATATATATATATATATATATATATATATATATATATATATATATATATATATATATATATATATATACATATGATTTGGATAACATTTTGTCTGGGTGAATAACGCTGAGTTTAGAAGGAAAATCATCAACAGGGATTTTCATAGTTCAAATATTTCCGTTAATCAGGAACTCAGTCGCTGTTAAATAGAAATTGTGGGCCTAATGTACTGTATATCTTAGTTTTGGGTTCATTACCTCGAAAATCATGATTTTCTTTTATAAATATCAGAAGAAACATACAGACATAACGGTCTATGTAATTAGGATATATAAAACGATATTAAGATTTATTAAGATATTTATGACATTCTTGGAAATGAAAAGAAGTTTTAATAGCAATATTAGAACATGATTAAATATTCCAAAAAGACAATCATATTTCAACAAATATTTGTGACTATTGATTATTTGATTTATTTATTTAGAGCTCTCTTCTATCTTCTCGTCAAAGGTCGTTGACATACATGTAATTTGTTTTAAATAGATAAATAAATAATTCTACATCTAAACCTTAAAAAGTGAAGATATCATTATACGATTTAATTAGCTTTCAGAATACATGCTTCTAAAATAAATCTTCAAATACTAGCAGCATAGTAAAACATATCCTGCCCATGAATTTTGACAAGAATGAACTTGCCATTGTCACGTCAAAACTCAAAAAAATGTATATCTCCTACTGTGCTAAAAGTGGGGCATTCAGTCTTTAAAGACCTCACTGTCACGGGTATAAAACAGTTGCACAATATGGCTGGTGTTTGCCAGTCATCAGATACTAGTACCTCAACCGAGTGTAACTAATGTGGAGAAGACAAAGAGTACTCATCCACTTTTTTGGCATCATTTTATACCTCTAAGGATATATGACATTCACAGTTTCTCTCATCTTTTTTCCACTCAAATTATCTTAATGCCGTCACTAGTCAAAATATAACAAACTTGATAATTGGTAAAAAAAATCATTAGAGAAGATGGGATATCTTCTTGATATGAATTCGGTTGAAGCGTTCTTTTCCAATAAATGTGCTTCCGTAATTATAAGCACACTAACGTGTGTCTATTATATCCCCAAGTCCGATAATAAAAAGCTACTTCAAAATCTTTAATACTGAAGGATTACAGGTACGGAAAACCTTCATAGCTTGTAGGACACTTCGTGCATCATCAAAAATGGTAGACTTGCCCTCATTTGTTAATGCTAAGTTTTTAATATCAGTTTGTATACCATATATTTTGGCAGTTAATAGAAAAGATAATAGCAGAAAGGCACATCTACAATTAAAAGTACTGCTATATACTCAAAGTCCAACCGCACCATCAGTTTTGAGTCTATCAGAAGAGATAAAAGTTGATTTCCCATGTCCAGCTTTATCCCAATAAAATTTTTAGAAATAGACATCTCTAGTAATTTTCATGGAGGGGGGGGGGGGGGGGAATACATCCTCAATTAATACACTACTTTTTTCTAGATATATCAAGATAAATCAATTCTTTTACACGAAATCCATAAAGTTGAGTATATTTTGGGTGCAACTCAAAATGCGTTGAGTACCTGACTAAGAAGTCCTTGTAACCTAAACCAATAGGCTGGCCATTTATTAATGCATTATATTTATCATTATATAATAATAATAATAATAATAAATAATAATAATAATAATAATAATAATAATAATAATAATAATAATAATAATAATAATAATAATAATAATAATAATAATGATAATAATATTAAGCATGAGGTGTTAGATTAACTACATATTCTTTTCAAAGCTATTCTTTATATATGAAATATATTTTCAAGGCAATCCTTTACAAAGACGTTATTTTTTAGCGGATTTTTGTGGTCAATTTCAGAGAAATAAGAGGTTTCTAACTACCCAACAGTACTGTCAGGAGAACACCGACTCGAAGCTTTTAGGATAAAACAACAAAAGATCTTTGAGCTTCACATCAGTGTCTTTTTTTTTTATAAAGATGTAGTCGGAGCTTAATCTTTTTACTATCGAGTACAAATATACAGGAGAATTAAGGAGATTTATAATGCTCTTTTTCACCTTAATGATGGGTCATGATGATGTTTATTAATTGTGTTCCTAATATTCAAAGATAGGCACGGATGAAATATAGATTGTGATGATTAAAAATAATAAAAAGTTGCTAAAAAAATTAAAATATCTATCTTTAAATGATGAATCCATAAAAGAGCATATATGATTAAAAAATAACTTAAATTATTATTATCATTATTATTATTATTATTATTATTATTATTATTATTATTATTATTATTATTATTATTATTATTAGCCAAACTACAACCCTAGTTGGAAAAGCAATATGCTATAAGCCCAAGGGCTCTAATAAGGAAAGTAGCCAAGTGAGGAAAGGAAATAAGGAAATAAATAAATGATGAGAATGAATTAACAATAAATCATTCTAAAAACTCTAACAACGTCGAAAGAGATGTCATGTATAAACTATTAATAACGTCAAAACAGATATGCCATATAAAAACTATAAAAAGACTCATGTTAGCCTGGTCAACATAAAACCGCTTGATGCAACTTTGAACTTTTGAAGATCTACTGATTCAACAACCTGATTACGAAGATCATTCCACAATTTTGTCACAGACGGAAAAAAAACCATCTAGAATACTGTGTAGTATTGACCATCATGATGGAGAAGGACTGTCTATTAAAATTAACTGCCTGCCTAGTATTACGAACAGGATAGGATTGTCCAGGGAGATCTGAATGTGAGGGATGATCATAATTATGAAAAATCATATGCAACCTGCATAATGAACTAATTGAACGACGGTGTCAAAGATTAATATCAAGATATGGAATAAGAAATTTAATAGACAGTAAGTTACTGTCCAATCAATTCAGATGAGAATGAGCAGCTGAAGACCAGACAGGAAAACAATACTCAAAACAAGGTAGAATGAAAGAATTAATGCACATCTTCAGAATAGATTGATGACTGAAAATCTTGTAGGACTTTCTCAATAAGTCAATTTTTTGTGCAATTGAAAAAGACACAGACCTAATATGTTTCTCAGCAGTAAATTTGCTGTTCGAGAATTACACTTAAAATTTCAAAAGTCATACAAATTTAAGGAAACGTTATCAATACTGAGATCCCAATGTTGAGGAGCCACCGTCCTTGACCTAATTACAATCATACTTTAGTTTTGTTAGGATTCAACTTCATACCCCATAATATGCATCATGCACTAATTTTAGCTTGATATCTATCAATGGATTCACCCATTTCAGATCTACATTCAGGGTATGGAATTGATGTAAAGAGAGTAGCATCCTCTGCATATACAACAAGCTGTTTTCTATGCCAAACCACATGTCTTATGAATATAGTATGAAAAGTAATGGGTCAAGAACACTACCCTTTGGAACACCGGATATCAAATTCCTATACTCATTATGGTAACCATCAACAACAGCTCTTTAAGATCTATTACTTAAAAAATCAGTATTAATGCTAGGAAACAACCAACCCACACCCAACTGTTTGAGTTTGAAAACCAGGGCCTCATTATTAACACGGCCAAAGGCAGAACTAAAATCAAGGCCAATCATACAAATTTACTGACCACAATCAAAGGATTTCTGTACAAAATTGATGATTGTAAGAAGGGCATCACTTTCTCCAATGCCTTTACGAAAATCAAATTGCCCACTAAGGAATATATGATTAACTTCAGCAGAATTATTAAAACGTTTAGCTAGAAAACGTTCAAAAACTTTAGATAATATGGGAGCTATGGAAATTGGGCGGTAATCAGTTGGACTTGAGATAACACAAACACATTTACATAGAGCAGTAACATTACCAATTCTCAACAAGGACAGAAGGCTCCTCTTCTTGCTAATTTGCGCAAAATAACAGATAACTTTGGAGCTATGAAATCTGCATTCTATATAGAAAACAAAGGAACAGTACCATTTGGGTCTACACCTCCATAAGCATCTAAGTCCATCAACAGAGATTTCATTTCCCGAGATCGAAAAGCTAAACTAGTTAGTAGAGCCTCAGGCAAACAGGAATGAGGAAGTTCAAGTTTTTCAATACTCTGTTTCGTGTCAAAACCCTCAGTCAGAATAGTTGCCTTTTCCTTTGGGCAGTGAGTGATTGAGCCATCTGGTTTAAGTAAAGAAGGATCTGTTGCATCTACGCCAAAGAGTGCAGATTTAAGGGTAGACTACCATATACAGTATGTTCCTGAGTTGTAACGGAAAGGTTTTTTTATGGTTAAATTTTACACCTTTTCAGTTGAGGCATAAACTCTCTGAAAAAAGCTCGAAGCTCAATATAGTTATTCCAGGTCAAATCTGATCTGATACCCTACCAAATATGATAAGCCTCCTGCTTCTTCAAATAGGCACGTCTACATTCATCACTGAACCCCGGTATGTCCATCACTCGGTACCTCAGAACATGAGAAGGGATAACCTATCAATTATGTTGACTTTATTCTCATTCAAAGGGACAACAGGATCAACACTACTACATAATTGTGACCAATTCAAGCATAAAAGATCATGCAAAATCGTATTCGTGTCTGCTTGGGATTTCATATAAATTTTACATGAGTATGATACATCAGGGACAGGCTGCTCAGCCTTCACTACTAATGAAATATAGCCATGATCAGATTTCCCGACTGGAGAACCAACCTTACTAGCTATAACGACAGGGGAGTCTGTGTAAACAGGGTCCAAGCAATTACCAGACATGTGAGTGTCTTCATTTATGATTTGTTCACAGCCTGATTCAGAGGCATAGTCTAAAGCTCGTAAGCCATGGCGTTCGGTAGGAGAGATAGAACTTAACCACTCCTTTATGGTGAGGATAAAAATCAGCAACAAAGACAAAAGAAGTCTATCTATCATCTTCTCGTATCTTAGCCATAAGGTTAAGAAAACAATTGAAGGTAGAATCATCCATGTCTGGATTCCGGTAGATCGAACACAAATAAAAGTTGTTATGCCTGCCACAAACTTTTATTACCTGAATCTCTTGACATCCACATTGATAGCAGGACTTATGAGAAGTAGGGTACTGAGTCCTAATATACACCGCTATTCCCCTGGCCCTAAGGATGGCATCCCATTTCAAAATTATTTGCTTCCTAAAACCCATTATAGGGAGCCCAGATGAGGGCTGTATTTACTGCTTCACAGTTCTGATCATGGTTCATTCATTCTGCATACTCATATAAAGATCAGTTAGGGGCCCAATAAATCTTGATCGGATGCCGTCACCCGATATATGGAATTTATTACACGCATGACTACCGATGTTGAATATTGAAGTTAATTGGAATAGCGATACACATTGAATGATTTTTTTTACCACTACTAATTATTGTATTAGAATATGCGGTAATAAACAAATAATCACAATAAGAAATATGTTATTTTAGGATAGTAATTTTGACTGATTTTCATCATTGCTATATATGATGAAAGGAAATACTTTTTTATTCAGTTCTCCATTATTTCTATGAATGATTTTGGAACAAAATAATAATTATAAGAATAAATAAAAAGAAATATAATCTCTTTATTTTGACAATTTCTAGAGATTAGATTTAAATAAAGGTTTTTAATCATTTCGTCCAAAAAAAATCCTTGTAAAAAAGTAAAAGGATGTGAAAAACCTCATCAGTTCTTCAAACACTTGTAATAATAAATTCAAAGCAATGTTTAATCTTCGCGCAAAGGCGTCGGAGGGGAAAAGAATTCGAATCGTTCGGGTAAACAGCATCAAAACTGCCTTTTTTTATGTATATTCATACTGCAGTACATCGTGAGAGTTAATTTCACGTAGACAAAAGTTTTATGATATAGAGTTATAAAGTATGAAATTATATTTCATTTCATTTATAATATAGTATTATTTCTCATTACTGATTAGATAATGATAAACCATACAATCAAACAAGCACACTTTTGAAATAATAGTGTACACGCACACGTACACACACACACGCGCACACTCATACACCCACGCACAAGCACACACACACACACACACACACACACATATATATATATATATATATATATATATATATATATATATATATATATATATATATATATATACATATATATTTATATAGATATATATATATATATATATATATATATATATATATATATATATATATATATATATATATATATATATATATATAGATATATAGATATATATATATATATATATATATATATATATATATATATATATATATATATATATATATATATATATATATATATATATATCTATATATATATATATATATATATATATATATATATATATATATATATATATATATATATATATATATATATATATATAGATAGATAGATATATATATATATATATATATATATATATATATATATATATCTATATATATATATCTATCGATATATATATATATATATATATATATATATATATATATATATATATATATATATATATATATATATATATATATATATATCTATATATATATATATATATATATATATATATATATATATATATATATATATATATATATATATATATCGATAGATATATATATATATATAGATATATATATATATATATATATATATATATATATATATATATATATATATATATATATATATATATATATATATATGTGTGTGTGTATTAGTTAGTTATTACATGTTTAAAACATATGACGTAATATGTCATTGTGGAAGAAACTATCGTAAGATTTGCTGTAGTCAGACAAAATCATAACAGGATGCATTTTGCATCTCTCAGCAATGTAGCATTTTTATGAAGCATAAACACAAAAGCATACCGTGTGAAAGATTGTGTCGCCACCGGATGCAGGTGTCTTTCTCGACTAATGTAAAGTTTACATATTGTGTTTAAATGCTGAGATAACTAAATGTACGGTATCTGTGATATCGATATTTTAGTCAGTTCTTATCTATACTTCACCTGAATTGGTCATCCGACCAAACTAGCTTATACTCATGTGATGGAGATGTAAACACTATAGTTTTTAGAGAATAAACCATTTTAAAATTAAAATGCTTGACTTTATTTCAAGACTCTACATCTCAAACAACACATACTCAATGTGTGTTAATAACAGTAGCACACTAATATATTATGGCAGCGATAAAACTGTAAGAACCTGAGAAAGATCTTCAAGAAATTAACAATAAGACTCTAAGAATTAGAGGGAGATCTCCAAGAAATCAACAATAAAGCTGTAAAAACCAGAGAAAGATCTTCAAGAAATCAACTGTAATGAAACTACAATTTTGACTAAGTATCATAGTCCATCGAATAATAAAACATTTAATGATTGTTATTCATACAAACTGATGAACTGGATCTTCAATCAACATAATAGGAAACCCAAGGACTGACGTTCAACGCTTACAAAACATATCCAGGAAGCACTACATTCAACGGAAGTTAGACCGAAACATTCACCCAAACATCAAGAGAGAAATAGGAAATCGGACCGAACCATTCACCCGAAAATCAAGAGAGAGAGAGGATATGACGACATCACACAGGACCATATAAAGCTAAGTACAATTTTCTTTTTCATTTCAGTTTGAGCAGTGAAGAGTAGTTATCACGAGTCGTTAGTTGATTATTACCGTGGTGACTGGTTTGCTTATCTTTTATTTTCCTTTCATTAAAGGAAACTGTGTTCCACTGCGAATTCTCGTCTAGAATTTTTCTCTCTTTATGCTAATTCCGTTTTCTTTCAGAAATTCTCGGGAAATGTCTTGGGATTAGTAGCATTGTTTATGGGAATTTTGTTATAATCTTTATCATTGGGTGCTTATGCGTTTACGCAGTGGACGTCTGTATTCATATAGATATTTTGATAGAATTGCAAGGGGTCGAAGAGATAGGAAAAGAATTACAGTAGTCATGACGCCCCCTGTGAGCCCCATCCCTGGACCTAGTGGCGTAGGAGAGATTAATCCTCTCCCGATTGTGACGCTTGTAAATGCCAGGTCTGCAATCCTTCCTTTTCATGGCCGGGTTAATGGGTTCTTGCCTCAAAATGTGGAGTCATGGATTTCATCCGTCGATGCCCATTTAAATGCCAAACAAATCATACACCCTTTTGTACAATTACAAGAAGCTAAAAGTTTTATAGATTTTTCCGAGGGGGATGCGAGTGCGTATTTAAGATGTGTTTCATTTCAAGAAGCAGTTACCTGGAATGATTTCAAAGTTAGGTTACACGCGGTCTATGGGGTGAGGAAGCCTTGGATATAGTATTAACGTTAAGAAATACACTTAATCAAGCCACTATGAATCGGCTTAATGTTATTGAGAGAGCAGCTCTCATAGCTGATAGGCTTAATGAATATCAAGATATTTTAGGTAATTCCACTTGGGTTACTAAAGATAACATCTCCGTGACCTTGATCCCGTGTTAACTCAAGTTTTTGCAAAGAATGAAACAAAGCCACAACAAGTAAACATAGTTGATAATAGTCAAGTAGCGGGAATGACTTGTTATAACTGCAAACTTTAAGGTCACTTGATCGCGGACTGCAGAACGAAATTCTGTTCGATACATAATAGTTGACTCATTCATATAGTCAGTGCTACTAGCGTAAGACACAACAGAATCCTAGAAATACACAGTCAATTCCACAGTCAGTTCCATATGGAAATAAAAAGAAAAATCCTCATTTTAACAAAAAGAAAGAATCAGCGAGATGTCAATGTAGTTCAGAATCCGAAACAAACAAACACTTCTTCGAATAACGCTGAGCCTGGGTCGTCAAACCAGACCTCGCAAGGTCAGACTAATTTTCAGAATGTACAGAGCAAAGCAAATACCACATAAATAACTCCAGTGGGGAAGAGAGTGATGTTGGGTCAAGGTCATTCATGTCAACATGAACAGTAATGAATAATCAACTTAATGTTTTATCAGATCGTTGTGAGGCAATAGATTTTCCTATGAAACACACGGCCGAATTAAGTAAAACAGTACATGCTCCCGTACATTTGCAACAAATTCATACAATAATAAGCCAAAATGAGTTACGACCAACATTATATGCTGTAAATTTAGAACACAAATCCTTTACGTTATTTTTTGACTCTGGTAGTCCACGTAATATAATGGATTTGAGGACACATCATTTGTTGTTTTCGAACCTTCCGATAGAAAAATACGGAGTGAGACTCTCGGGTATAGGAAATAATGAATTAAATGTAATAGGCATAACTAATGTTCAGTTCAAGGTCGGTAAACGCACGTTTGCCGATACATTTGTTGTTGAACAAAACATTGATATGTATCCAGCTGTAATTATAGGGTACCCATTTATGGGAAATCAAAACATTATATTAGCCCCTGCCAAGCACGGCGTGTATATCAAAGGAAAATTCTATAAGTCTTCTAATTCCTTAAAATCAGTTTTGGATAAAAAGGAGACGACAAATGTAACCGTAACGTACGTTGAAGAACCAATAACTTGTCTCACTAATAAAGAAATAATATACGCGACCCAGCAGAATTCTCGTTCAGCCATAATATCATCTTGCACGCAATCTATCGAGCCAAATGTACCTTCGAATTTAATAGTGCAAATAAAGAAAACATTACCGGGATCTGAAATATTAATCCTTTCCGACACTTTGAAAACTAACGGATTGTCTGTCACACAAGCTATTTATACAGTAGGCTCACATCAACAATTTATTATTGAAGTCTGTAATCATTTAAGTAACACTTTAGTAATTCACAAAAATCAACATATCTTGAATATAGAAGTTTATAAACATCGTATTCTTACCGTTACTGAAATCAATCACCCTCAATCAGTTGCCGATGAATCCCTTTTGCAATCTATTAAAAATAAAATCAATAAGGACATTCAAGACGAAGAAATTCAGCAGAAAATTTTTGGACTTTTAACTAAATATTATGATATTTTTTCCACTACGGATGGATCCTTAGGAAAAACAGATGTGATTGAGCATCAAATAAGGTTAAAGAATAAGCAGAAAATTATCTATGTACCCTCGTACAGACTCCCTATGAAATTCCAGAATGAAATAAATGATGAAGTAGGTAAAATGCTGGAAGAAGGAGTCATTAGGAAATCAAACAGCCCTTATAATTTTCCATTAATAGTTGTACCGAAAAAAGATCGAACAATGCGTATCTGCGTAGACTTCCGTCGTCTAAATGAAGAGACGATCCCTGATCGATTCCCAGTGCCATGTACTGACGATATTTTTTCTTTGTTAGGTCAGAATAAATATTTTACCAGTTTGGACTTACTTAAAGGCTTTCAACAGATATCATTAGAAGAAGATAGTATCCCATACACAGCCTTCAGCACAGCCAGGGGACATTAGGAATTTTTACGGATGCCTTTTGATTTACGTTGTGCTCCCATAACATTTACAAGAATGATTAACATAGTGTTTGGAGACTATTTAGGGGATATATTGCATGCCTATATGGATGACCTTGTAATCTTTTCCAGCACCTTAGAAGAACATCTACCTAAGTTAGAACTAGTACTACAGAGATTATGACAACATAACTTAAGGGTAAAGATTAGTAAGTGTGAACTTTTCAAAACAGAATTAGTATATTTGGGTTTCATGGTGTAAACCCAAGGTCTTAAAGTAGTCCATGATAAGGTGTGGGCTATACGTAATTTTCCCATACCTACCAATGTCAAGGGAATACAGCAATTTCTGGGTTGTAGTGGATACTACAGGCGTTTTATACGCAACTATTCAATAATAGCCGCTCCTTTAACTGATCTTACGAAGAAGGGCGTATATTTCATATGGTCTGAGCATCATCCACAGGCGTTTAATAAGTTGAAAGATGAACTGTGTAGGTCTCCTATCTTGAAATTTCCTGACTTCGGTAAGGAATTCTTCATTGCAACAGACGCCTAAGACTTACTGTGGGAGTAGGAGGGGTATTGCTTCAGCAATATGATAAACAATTTTTCCCGATAGCTTTTTGTTCTTGAAAACTGAGAACTTCCGAAAGTAAGTATGCAGTAATAGACAAGGAAGGGCTAGCTATTGTTAATTCACTATTGCATTTTAAGTTCATAATATACGGTTATCCCGTTAAGGTTCTTACTGACCATAAACCACTAACCGAGTTCTTTAAAGGCTTCAACCACAGCCGTAAACGAACTCGGTGGCATTTGATCATTCAAGATTTTGGTGCAAGAATCAGGTATTTACCTGGGAAAGAAAATATCATTGCGGATGCATTATCACGCAACCCGTGTCATCTTGTACGGAGCCTTTAGCTGAATTAATAGATATATCAACATCCAAGCCTATTGTTAAAACGATATCTGAATAAGAAGATTTAGGTTGGGGTGCTGAATTATTACAGACTGAGCAAAGAAAAGATCAGAAAATAGAAACAATTATAAATGCTTTGAAAGGCAGTCATAAGGAAAAGGGA
>NC_090736.1:112004679-112012179 GCF_036898095.1 Palaemon carinicauda
TATATAGTATATATATATATATATATATATATATACTTGCATTTATATGACATATATATATATATATATATATATATGTATGTGTGTGTGTATATATATATATATATATATATATATATATATATATACATATATATATTTGTGTATATATATACATATATACATATATATATATATATATATATGTATATATATATATATATATATGTGTGTGTGTGTGTGTGTATATATATATATATATATACGTATATACATACACAAACACACGCACACACACACACACACATATATATATATATGTATATATATATATATATATATATGTATATATATATATATATATATATATATATATATATATATATATTTACATATATATATGCATATATACAGTATATATATAAATATATATATATATACATATATATATATATATATATATATGTATATATATATATATATATATATGTATATGTATATATATATATATATATATGCGTGTGTGTGCAAGCGTGCATAAGCACACATATACACACATACACAAACATACACAAGCACACACACACATACACATATATATACATAGATATGTATATATATATATTTATATAGGAATTTGTATATATATATATATACATATATATATATATATATATATATATATATATATATATATATATATATATATATATATATATATATATAACGGATTTTGAGGTAAGCGAAAAATCTATTTTTGGGTGAGATGGCCATGTCGTCTTGATGGAAGTTCCTATAGGGTAGCCTCCTAGGGTATATTACAACTACGGCGATATTCCCAGAGAATTTACCTTAAGGTACCAGAATTCTAACTCCTGGAGCGAATATCCCTCCTGAAAGGGATATCGCGACATATCAGAGGACGTATTCTTGACACGCCACATGGCAATCTGCATCCCGAACAGAGATTTCATCTCGCAGGGGGCGATTGGCAAGAAACGAATTCGGGAAAGAAAAAGGGAGAGCCGCTCCCAAGGCTCCCTATCTCCCGATTCGTATTGGTGCCTGGCGCCAATCCTGGCGCCATCTGTATTCCTTGTAGCGTACACGAGGTGCTACAGATACTGTATGTAGGGAGGGGTCCTACAGCCCTTTCTAAGAAAGGCAAGGTCGGGTCCATCAGGACGACATGGCCATCTCACCCAAAAATAGATTTTTCGCTTCGCTCAAAATCCGTTTTTTGGCTCAAGCCATGTCGTTCTGATGGAAGTATACCAGAGCATTACTGTATCTGTGGATTCTCAGAACGTACCGTACTCCCCGGAAGTAATTTTTCCCGGTCTACTAGACCTAGAGACCTAAGATGTTACCGTTATACATCTTTTCAACTAATTATAAACTATGTTAGAGCTTCCTGCCCCCTACAGGGAAGAGTCCTACTAGACTCTGGAAAAGTCTTGAAGAGTACATATACCTATGTATGAATACCAGGCAAGCTAATATAGTGCTCTCGCCCTATATTAAGTAAAGCATAGTTTGTAAAGAACCACTGCGTCAATATGAAATATTGACCAGTAATCCGCACAATACTTGTATTGGACAAAGGTTTATATCCGCATAGGAAGAAACTAATAAAACCGCCCTCGTCCCTTTATGGGACGGAGTCCTCCCATTAGGGGACTACATAAACCAATGCAACATAGCTTGCATAAAGGAACAATTCTATTAGAATTATCCCAGATAAGGTACATAGAATGAATGCTCAATTATACCAATGAATTGACACAGGTGAAGGAGACGCAAGGTTCTCAAGAACCAGTTTATTGACAGGCAATAAATAGACAGGTTAACCACAATTATATATATATATATATATATATATATATATATATATATATATATATATATATATATATATATATATATATATATATATATATATATATATATATATATATATATATATATATATATATATATACATAAGAAGAGGATAACCCAAAACTTTAAGCATAAGTATGATAGTAAACAGAACTTGTTTGTCTGAAAGAAAAAACATTACATGCCACTTTTAAGATACCGAGGTATCAAAGTCATAAAAGTCTGTATTACAAATCAATGACATTAGCGTTAGAAACGCTCGGCACACATGCCTGCACTTATTCTAGGTTCACCTTTGGAAATGGAACAGTCTACATGGGCAACACAGTGCCCTCACTTAGTTTGTAGTACAGTATGTAACTACACACTCACCCTGGAATTAATCGTCCCAATTAAAACCACTGTTCCTCGCAGAGTTAAACAGTAGGGTTAACACCGCGACCCACTGCTACCACAGATCTCTTTAGTTCCTCTACTTGCTTCGCATAGTGGCGAAAGAACACTCTGGAAGACTTCCAGTCAGTGTATGAACGGAGATATTCAAATCCATACAATTAAAGAAATTTAAGAATGAGGCAACTTTCCTCGGATCGTGACCTGCGGGTGTACTGTCAGGATCCGCTCCGCGAATAAAATATGTGATTTCGCTCTGAGTTGATTCAGAGATAAATTTGAGCATGATGTTTTTCCCCTGAATAGTTGACCACCCTTGAAGTCTGAAGTTCTATAAAGATAGACCTTTAGGCATTCTACTGGACATAGAGATGCATCTTTTTTCAGAGGTCAGATTCTCCAGGGACCCCACCTGTTGGTGGGTAACTCATTCTTGGCGAGAAACGTAGGATCCGGAAACAGGTTCAGTTTTCCCCCATCCAGGAACTGAACACGGCCTGCCTCTCTCGAGAGGGCTACAATCTCACTAACCCTGGCCCCGGACGTGAGTGCAAATAGGAAAAAAACTTTTTGTGTCAAATCCTTTAGCGCACACTCTTCATTGCTCAACAGAGAAGCGAAATGAAGAACTTGTCTAAAGACCATGAAATGGGCTTTGGAGGTGCTGAAGGTCTGAGCCTAGCGCAGGCTTTCGGAACTTTATTAAAGATCTCGTTACCTAGGTCGACCTGGAAGGCATATAGAATGGGTCTTGTCAAAGCAGACTTACACGCTGAAATCGTGTTAGCTGCTAATCCTTGACCATGGAGGTGGAGAAGAAAGATAAGCAGAAGTCTGTCAAGATCTCCTGTGGATTCTTCGCCTTGAAAAAGCCCACCCATTTTCTCCAAGATGACTCATATTGCCTTCTAGTAGATTTGCACTTATATTCCTGAAGGAAGTGTATGCTGGCTTTCGAAATCCCGAAACGCTTTCTCACTGCTAGGGAGAGAAAATCATGAGCTGCAGGGTCCGGGTTTTCTGTAATGAAGCCCAGACAGATGACTTCTGGACTCGCTGGGTCAGAACTGGATCTGGTAGCGGTACAAACTTCAGCTACAGTTCCAATGCCAGGGGGAACCACACGCTGTTCGGCCACTTGTGGGCCACTATTGCCGCTACCCCCTTGAAGGATCTCAGTTTGTTGAGGACCCTCAACAGAAGGTTGTGAGGAGGGAACGGATAAATCTTGGACTATCTGTTCCAGTCGAGGGACATCGCGTCCACTGCTTGCGCTAAGGGGTCCTCGTACGGGGACACGTACAGGGGCAACTTCTTGTTGTCTTTCGTCGCAAAGAGGTCTATCTGCAGTTCTGGGACTTGATTCAGAATGAAGGAGAATGATCCTGCGTCTAAGGACCATTCCGACTCTATCGGTGTGAACCTGGATAGAGTGTCCGCCGTCATATTGCGGACTCCTTGAAGGTGAACTGCCGACAGGTACCACTTCTTCTTTTCCGCTAATCGGAAGATGGCCAACATCACCTGGTTGAGAGGTGGTGACCTCGATCCTTGTCGATTCAAGCATCTCACAACTACCTCGCTGTCCATCACCAACCTTATGTGGATCGAGTGACGTGGGAGACTTTCTTTAAGGTAAGGAGCACTGCCATAGCTTCTAGAAAGTTTTATGTGAAAGGTCTTGAATAGCTTGGACCAAGTCCCCTGGACTTTTTTTCCGATGAGAGTGACCTCCCCATCGGTTCTTCTTCAGCCACCTCCCCCGTCGGTGACGATTCACTCTGAGTGAATCTTCACCGACGGGGGAGGTGGCTGAAGAAGAACCGACTTCTTTAGATGTCTGGCTTGGGACCAAGGCCTGAGAAGAGTACTTAGCCGAAGCGGAACTGGTCTTCTCAGATCTCTTCGCGCGTTTGATGCATAACTTCTCCAAACTCCGGTTGCATCCTTAGCTGTGCTCTTAGCACTGGGTCTGTCACCGAAGCAAACTGGAGAGAGCCCAGTACCCTCTCTTGCTCGCGTCTTGATATCCTCTCGGAATCTAGAAGTCTCTTGACAGAACCCGGTATCTCCTTCCTTTTCTTCGCTGGGATGGAGAAACGGTGTGACAAAAGGTCCCAGTGGATTCCCAGCCACTGGAACTTTTGAGATGGAGAAAGTCGAGACTTTTTTCTGTTTCCTTGAAGCCTAGGTACTCTAGGAACTGGATCACTTGACTGGAAGCTTGCAAGCATTCTGTCTCGGATGCTGCCCACACCAACCAGTCGTCCAGGTAGGCTACTACCTGAATTCCTTTTAGGCGTAATTGTTTGAGAGATACGCTCGCAAGCTTCGTAAAAATCCTTGGGGCTATGTTTAGCCCGAATGGCATGGCTCCGAAGGCGTATAGTCTTCGTTGTAGCCTGAACCCTAGGTAGGGGGAGAGTCGATGGCTGATTGGAATGTGCCAATAGGCGTCTGACAAGTCTATAGAGACGGAATATAACCTCTTGGGCAGTAAGGTCCTTATGTGTTGCAGTGTTAGCATTTTGAATTTGCAATTCACTATGAACTTGTTGAGTGGCGACAAGTCCAGAATGACTCTGAGCTTTTCCGAGTCTTTCTTGGGAACACAAAACAGCCTCCCTTAGAAATTGATGGGCTTCACCCTTCGGATCACCTTTTTTCTCCAACAGTTCTTGAACGTACTTCTCCATAACGTGGGTGGAGTGTTGGAAACCGAAGGCACGGGGGTGGAGTGCTGTACCAGCTCCAGCCAAGTCCATTCTTGAGTAGGCTGTGGGCCCAGGGATCGAAGGTCCACCGATCCCGAAATTTCATCAGTCTCCCTCCTACCGGTATCATCTCACTTGGACTGCCGTCCTGAGGTTTTGCCTCCCTGACTACGACCACCCCTGAATCCCCTTCCCCTTGAGGGGCGCCTAGACGAGCCTCTGGCTGCTCCTCTAGGCTTTGCTCGAAAGGAAGTAGACTGCCCTTCGAACGCTGGTGGTGAATGCCGTGGACTGTGTCAACACGGCCTGGGGTACCCACTTAAAAGTGGTCGGGGTTTGTGCCACCATCTGGGGCACTGGGGGTAATGGCAATTGCAGTTGCTGTTGCTGTCTAACAGGCTTGGCTGGCCGAGACGGTAGCCTAGTCCTCATACTCTTTGGTTGAGGACCCTCATCCGGGGAAGACTTTCTTTTGATAGCCAGGCCCCACTTCTGGAGAAGGTTTCTATTCTCCAAGGCGGCCTTATCAACAACTTCTTTGACCAAATCGGTAGGGAAAATGTCTTTTCCTCAAATGTTAGATGAGATTAGTTCCCTTGGCTCGTGCCTCACCGTAGCCGAGGTGAACACGAACTCCCTACAAGTTCTCCTTGCCTTGACGAAGCCATAAAGGTCCTTCGTCACTGTGGCCAAATGAGTCTTGGCCACCACCATGAACATTTCATGGACCTTGGGGTCACTTGCCATCGTCTCGAGAGTAGTCTGAAGAGACATTGAGGCAGCCAGTCTTTCTTTTGTCTCGAACTCTCTTCGCAAAAGAAAGTCAGACAGCTTAGGGAGGTCCTCGCCGAACTGACGTCCGGCAATATCAGCCTCCAACTTTCCAACTGAGAACGTAAGATGGACGTCCTTCCAGTCTTTGTGGTCCATAGGCAGGGCCAGCGACAAGGGTTTACACTCCTCCAGGGAGGGGCAAGGCTTGCCGGCCTCGACTGCTTTTAGTACAGCCGCAAACCCTTTCTGTAAAAGGGGAAGGCTCTAGCAGGAGAGGACACAAAGGAAGGGAGCTTCTTGCTCAATGCGGCTACCTTTGAGTTAGAGAAGCCCCTCTCTTTCATTGAGGATGAAAGTAGAGCTTGAGCCTTAGCATGGTCCATCACTATGACCTCCTTCGGCTCTGTCTCCTCCTTTGAAGCTGGTTCCTTCCTCAGCCGGACATAACAGTCCGGATATGATGCCTTGCTGGGCCAGAATTCCACCTCCTCCAGGGGAACTGAGCCCAGCTTATCCGAGATGACGATCTTTCCAGTCGTCATCGGCATGTGCTCAGCATACCTCCATGGGTTAGCATCTGAGCACAAGGGAAGGTCTTTCACATTGAGCTTTTTCTGGGGCCCATGTGATTCTGCAAGGCGCTGCATCCGCAGTTCCAACGCAGCCGCCTTCTCCTGATTCTCCTTCTGCATTTGTTGGATCATTCCAACAATAGAAGAGAGGGCCTGTCCCAGCTCTACTGGGAGACCGGCCGATGTTGAGGGAATAGGCTCCAGAATCTGAATCGGAGTAGCCGACACCTCGTCGACCTCTTCCTCTACAACGTCTGGGGCTTGAACTTCATCCTGGGCTTCTGCCAGGAGGTCTTCCTCCAGACGCTCGTCCACATCAGACATCCTGTCATCTAACTGGATGCCTTGCATCGCGACCGCGACTTCAGCATCCAACTGGATCTGAACTTGGGGATCTCCTCTTGAGGCTGGGGAATCACTGGATCAGCTGATGCCTTAGGGAAAAGATACGCCCTCATCTTCTCACTTGGAAGATAAGGGCCAGAAGTGTTCTTTTGGAAGCCCCTTACCCAGGTACGAAGCTTCTTCCTAGCTATATCCCTTGATTCCGCCGTCCTAGGGTAATCAAGGGCCTCAGTAATCAGGTTAGTGCACACAGTACATACCTGAGGGTCCCAATACCGGAGATCATCCTTGGAGACAGCGCATGCTGCGTGTCTCCTACAAAACTCATGTCCACAGAGGTTCTTACTGCGGACGTTGCAGAAAACACTTCCGCACTTCGGAGGGTCCTTCTGTAAAGAGAAGAAATTTCCATGAGTATTAAGTGAACTATGTATCACTGGATATGCATAGTATAGCATAACAATTCAGAAAGGGAAGACACACACTTGTGTTTCCCTCACAACCCATTGTTGCAGCCTTCCAGATAATAAAATCAAATGGTTAATCTCTTCTAGAGTAACCAATGCAAAGTTTCCAGAGGAAACAGGTGGAGCTCACACCTAAGCAATGATTATAAAAATCTGGATAATAGACAGGAAAGAACTCACTTTCCTATCTGTAGGGCAACAGCAAAGGACTGTGCAAGAAATCACAAAAGTGTTAGAACACACAGTGCTGTACCAAAACCCATACTATAGTTTTCTTCTTACTGTATATGTTATACTGAAGAATACTAGTACAGTATCGGAGGATACGTGCCGGCCGGCAGGACATAACTAGCTTCAAAGTATACTACTTAACAG
>NC_090736.1:112022179-112027179 GCF_036898095.1 Palaemon carinicauda
ACAATCTTTCACACGGTATGCTTTTGTGTTTATGCTTCATAAAAATGTTACATTGCTGAGAGAGGCAAAATGCATCCTGTTATGATTTTGTGTCACTACAGCAAATCTCACGCTAGCTTCTTTTTCTACAATGACATATTACGTCATGTGTTTTAAACATGTAATAACAAACTATTACATCAGCTTGGCCAGCTTTCTCAATTTTTTTTCTACAAATTTAACAGCACGCCAAAATATGTTTACTAGGAGTTTGACTGGTTATATGTTTTATTCTTTGTTTAACTTTAGCCATAAGCAAATGAGGATGAATGTCCAAATAGGCATATTAAAAAAAAAAAATAATGCATATGAAAAGATATTACGAAAGCAAAGAAAAAAAATGCGTGATAAATACAGATCACATATATGGTACATTGCTAGCAAATGATTATATGGTACCAAAAAAAATACTGATATACATATGATTCGGTAACTTGTTAAAGAGTAACAAAATACAGTAATTAATAAAAATATTTGTTACCTTAGTAAAGATTCAATTTTAGTGCACAAAAACGAATTCCTGGTACGTACACGTACCACGGTTTCGTACATATATATATATATATATATATATATATACATATATATATGGGGCTTATATATTTTATTAGATGCTCATAGATTCTGTTATTTATATTCTTTTTTCTCTTTTCTTTTAACATTCCGGCTTATATATTTTTTATTAGATGCCAAGAGAAAAAAATGATTTATTTTTTAAATGTTTTTTAAATGTACTTTTAACAATGCAAATATTCTATAGTCTCTTCAATTACATATTACTAGCGTACTAACTGCTTTTCATGCACAAGCTATTCCCAGATAATTTTACTCCTTTTAGCGAATGAAGTGGCCACTTTCAAACGGCTTTAAACTGAATTAAATAAGGAGTTTTGTCTGGACATGACAAAACGTTCTGTTTTAGCTGCAAACTGTTCCATAACCTACGCCAATCAAGGATGTTAATGGCGATAAATATCATCACCGTCACAACTGTTCCTGCTAGGAGTATGGGGTGAAGAAATTCCTTATAAGTCGGTGACAGGTGGTCCATCTCGGTCAATTTCATCAACCGCTTGGCTACCTGTTTGTTGTATGGGAGAGGTAGTGATGGCATTGTAGTCGTCCACGTGAAGTTCGCGAAGTAGGCTCGTTCTCTGATGATGGTCTTGATCCCGGTCACCATGGAATTAGGGGAAGTCCTGATACAACCATCTGCTGCAACGAAGATTTTTGCATAGGACGTGGATCCGTCCGGGCATGATATATTGAAGCCTTCCTTGTCGTATCGTATCCACGAGCCGTTGTTCAGTCTGCAATTGAACTCATTATTGTCAAAGGGATAAAGCTTATCCAGAAAAATTTCACTTGTATGGGAGAGAGCACCGTCTAGCACTATACCTAACTCGCATGAATCAATTAAGTTTTTATTGGAATTCAAATGAGTCAGCTGTACATATTTTTCTATCCATTGCGTCTGAACAGTGAGTTAATTGATTTAAGTATTTAATGACCGTATATGTTTCCTTGTCTGGGGAAATCAATACGTGTCCTGTCAAACTGGATATTACTGGATTTGAGTGATTCGTCATGAAAGTCGGAAATGGTGATATCCTGTAAGATTGCCAGGCATCAGAAGAATAAAAGGGAATTGTAATCCTAATCTTGTTATTTTCAACGCTTACTGGAATTAGGCTGTAATAAAATTCTAATCTACGTACGTCTAACAAAGGAACATAGCCTAGTTTCTCCCGTCTGTTCTCCTGAACTAACTTTAAGTATTTTATTGGCAACAAATCGGGCGACAGTACACCTTTAGTTGCTAATGTGATAGCTTCTACATAATCTTTTGATTTCTCAATGAAATGTGCAACTGTTATGTATGTGATCTATTTTTGAATCATAATACGTTAACGTTGCCAACAAATCCTGTACTTCCATAATCTGACTGATATTACTTGAATGTTCATTTACTAAATCCATAATTTGATTGATTGAAACTAACTGATTCCTTAGTTCTGTCAAAATCAATTCATCTTCATAAGTCAAGAACTCAATTTTCTTATTTTGATTACTAATCTTAAGACGATTGGAAATTCCTAACCTAAACTTGCAATAGACCCAAAGATGTTTAATGCAGCAAAAACAAACAGGTTCCGTCCTTCTTTATGTCCGTGCCCTACAGTCCACATCAAAAGGTCATGAGCGAAAGATTCTGTCTCGTAAGTCTTATTTTGCAAGTCATCAGATAGCACTTCTCTCCCTCTCGTTTTTTTTTTTTTTTATTTCTTATGTGAGCCAATGGTACTATTCTCTCATCCGTGGGTTAGGATACGTTTTGAACTCTAAACCTATTGGCCGTTAATGTTTCCAAAATGTTAAATGGGCCTTCAAACTTAGGTGTTACTTTATAATTGAGTCCTTTGCGTACATATACCTGTATGTATACATTATCACCCACGGTATATGTTTAAGTGGCTTCGTTATTTTATCTTGATTCCTTTTCATTATGATTTGTAATTCTTCTAAATTCTTTCGAAGGATATCATATCGACTTTTGCTTGCATTTATACATTCTTTTAAAGGATTTGATAGATTAGTTGTAGGCGTTAATACATGTAAAGGCGTTCTAACTGGGGTACCATACAATGCTTCATGCGGTGACATTTTAATTGATATATGATATGAATGATTCAGAGTACTCAGTGCCGCATGTATTGCAATATCCCAATTGGGGCTGATCCCCCTAGTGTTACTCTTAATATATCTAAAACCTTCCTATTTGCTCTTTCCACTAGCCCATTCGACTCTGGGTGATATATCATGGTATTTATTTTCTTTATGCTAAGGAATTCACACAATGAGGTAAGAAAGTGATTATTAAATTTTCCACCAGAGTCTGAGATTGTCATGTGTGGAATTCCATGTTTACAAATGTAACACTCGTAAAACTTCCTAGCGCATTCAATCGCAGTTTTAGTTTTAAGCGCTATTAGTTCTGTATATCGAGTTAAAGCATCTACAATTACTAAGAGGTGCTTATTTCCTCTGTCTGACTCGTAAAATCTTGTTAACAAATCTAAAATATTCTATTAAAGGGTTGATTAGGCACGGGATAAGCCCCTAGGCTGACAGGTGTTTTCGTATGCCCTTTGTTTTCCTGACATGTGGGACAATTAGCTATGTGTTTTTTTATATCTGTAAGCATTGTATGCCAATAAAACAATTATTTGGCTTTCTGTGACATTAATGAGAACCCCAGGTGTCCATGTAATGGATTTGCATGCAACCAATTCAGGACAGTGGAAATAAGTAAGATTGGTACTACTACCTGGTCGTTAGTTACCTGTGGAGTATTGCGGGTTTTCCTTGTCACGGTCCTACACAGAATATTATCTTTGATTATATAATTCAGCTGCTTATACTTTATATATCCCTTTTCCTTATGACTGCCTTTCAAAGCATTTATAATTGTTTCTATTTTCTGATCTTTTCTTTGCTCAGTCTGTAATAATTCAGCACCCCAGCCTAAATCTTCTTGTTCAGATATCGTTTTAACAATAGGCATGGATGTTGATATTTCTATTAATTCAGCTAAAGGCTCCGTACAAGATGACACGGGGTTGCGTGATAATGCGTCCGCAATGATATTTGCTTTCCCAGGTAAATACCTGATTCTTGCACCAAAATCTTGAATGATCAAATGCCACCGAGTTCGTTTACGGCTGTGGTTGAAGCCTTTAAAGAGCTCGGTTAGTGGTTTATGGTCAGTAAGAACCTTAACGGGATAACCGTATATTATGAACTCAAAATGCAATAGTGAATTAACAATAGCTAGCCCTTCCTTGTCTATTACTGCATACTTACTTTCGGAAGTTCTCAGTTTTCGAGAACAAAAAGCTATCGGGAAAAATTGTTTATCATATTGCTGAAGCAATACCCCTCGTACTCCTACAGTAAGTCTTAGGCGTCTGTTGCAATGAAGAATTCCTTACCAAAGTCAGGAAATTTCAAGATAGGAGACCTACACAGTTCATCTTTCAACTTATTAAACGCCTGTGGATGATGCTCAGACCATATGAAATATACGCCCTTCTTCGTAAGATCAGTTAAAGGAGCGGCTATTATAGAATAGTTGCGTATAAACGCCTGTAGTATCCACTACAACCCAGAAATTGCTGTATTCCCTTGACATTGGTAGGTATAGGAAAATTACGTATAGCCGACAACTTATCATGGACTACTTTAAGACCTTGGGTTGACACCATGAAACCCAAATATATTAATTCTGTTTTGAAAAATTCACACTTACTAATCTTTACCCTTAAGTTATGTTGTCCTAATCTCTGTAGTACTAGTTCTAACTTACGTAGATGTTCTTCTAAGGTGTTGGAAAAGATTACAAGGTCATCCATATAGGCATGCAATATATCCCCTAAATAGTCTCCAAACACTATGTTAATCATTCATGTAAATGTTATGGGAGCACAACGTAAATCAAAAGGCATCCGTAAAAATTCCTAATGTCCCCTGGCTGTGCTGAAGGCTGTGTATGGGATACTATCTTCTTCTAATGATATCTGTTGAAAGCCTTTAAGTAAGTCCAAACTGGTAAAATATTTATTCTGACCTAACAAAGACAAAATATCGTCAGTACATGGCACTGGGAATCGATCAGGGATCGTCTCTTCGTTTAGACGACGGAAGTCTACGCAGATACGCATTGTTCGATCTTTTTTCGGTACAACTATTAATGGAAAATTATAAGGGCTGTTTGATTTCCTAATGACTCCTTCTTCCAGCATTTTACCTACTTCATCATTTATTTCATTCTGGAATTTCATAGGGAGTCTGTACGAGGGTACATAGATAATTTTCTGCTTGTTCTTTAACCTTATTTGATGCTCGATCACATCTGTTTTTCCTAAGGATCCATCCGTAGTAGAAAAAATATCATAATATTT
>NC_090736.1:112032179-112034679 GCF_036898095.1 Palaemon carinicauda
AGCAGCCTGTCCCTGATGTATCATACTCATGTAAAATTTATATGAAATCCCAATCAGACACGAATACGATTTTGCATGATCTTTTATGCTTGAATTGGTCACAATTATGTAGTAGTGTTGATCCTGTTGTCCCTTTGAATGAGAATAAAGTCAACATAATTGATAGGTTATCCCTTCTCATGTTCTGAGGTACCGAGTGATGGACATACCGGGGTTCAATGATGAATGTAGACGTGCCTATTTGGAGAAGCAGGAGGCTTATCATATTTGGTAGGGTATCAGATCAGATTTGACCTGGAATAACTATATTGAGCTTCGAGCTTTTTTCAGAGAGTTTATGCCTTAACTGAAAAGGTGTAAAATTTAACCATAAAAAGACCTTTCCGTTACAACTCAAGAACATACTGTATATGGTAGTCTACCCTTAAATCTGCACTCTTTGGCGTAGATGCAACAGTTCCTTCTTTACTTAAACCAGATGGCTCAATCACTCACTGCCCAAAGGAAAAGGCAACTCTTCTGACTGAGGGTTTTGACACGAAACAGAGTATTGAAAAACTTGAACTTCCTCATTCCTGTTTGCCTGAGGCTCTACTAACTAGTTTAGCTTTTCGATCTCGGGAAATGAAATCTCTGTTGATGGACTTAGATGCTTATGGAGGTGTAGACCCAAATGGTACTGTTCCTTTGTTTTCTATATAGAATGCAGATTTCATAGCTCCAAAGTTATCTGTTATTTTGCGCAAATTAGCAAGAAGAGGAGCCTTCTGTCCTTGTTGAGAATTGGTAATGTTACTGTTCTATGTAAATGTGTTTGTGTTATCTCAAGTCCAACTGATTACCGCCCAATTTCCATAGCTCCCCATATTATCTAAAGTTTTTGAACGTTTTCTAGCTAAACGTCTTAATAATTCTGCTGAAGGTAATCATATATTCCTTAGTGGGCAATTTGATTTTCGTAAAGGCATTGGAGAAAGTGATGCCCTTCTTACAATCATCAATTCTGTACAAAAATCCTTTGATTGTGGTCAGTAAATTTGTATGATTGGCCTTGATTTTAGTTCTGCCTTTGGCCGTGTTAATAATGAGGCCCTGGTTTTCAAACTCAAACAGTTGGGTGTGGGTTGGTTGTTTCCTAGCATTAATACTGATTTTTTAAGTAATAGATCTTAAAGAGCTGTTGTTGATGGCCACCATAATGAGTACAGGAATTTGATATCCGGTGTTCCAAAGGGTAGTGTTCTTGACCCATTACTTTTCATACTATATTCATAAGACATGTGGTTTGGCATAGAAAACAGCTTGTTGTATATGCAGAGGATGCTACTCTCTTTACATCAATTCCATACCCTGAATGTAGATCTGAAATGGGTGAATCCATTGATAGATATCAAGCTAAAATTAGTGCATGATGCATATTATGGGGTATGAAGTTGAATCCTAACAAAACTAAAGTATGATTGTAATTAGGTCAAGGACGGTGGCTCCTCAACATTGGAATCTCAGTATTGATAACGTTTCCTTAAATTTGTATGACTTTTGAAATTTTAAGTGTAATTCTCGAACAGCAAATTTACTGCTGAGAAACATATTAGGTCTGTGTCTTTTTCAATTGCACAAAAAATTGACTTATTGAGAAAGTCCTACAAGATTTTCAGTCATCAATCTATTCTGAAGATGTGCATTAATTCTTTCATTCTACCTTGTTTTGAGTATTGTTTTCCTGTCTGGTCTTCAGCTGCTCATTCTCATCTGAATTGATTGGACAGTAACTTACTGTCTATTAAATTTCTTATTCCATATCTTGATATTAATCTTTGACACCGTCGTTCAATTAGTTCATTATGCAGGTTGCATATGATTTTTCATAATTATGATCATCCCTCACATTCAGATCTCCCTGGACAATCCTATCCTGTTCGTAATACTAGGCAGGCAGTTAATTTTAATAGACAGTCCTTCTCCATCATGATGGTCAATACTACACAGTATTCTAGATGTTTTTTTTTCCGTCTGTGACAAAATTGTGGAATGATCTTCGTAATCAGGTTGTTGAATCAGTAGATCTTCAAAAGTTCAAAGTTGCATCAAGCGGTTTTATGTTGACCAGGCTAACATGAGTCTTTTTATAGTTTTTATATGGCATATCTGTTTTGACGATATTAATAGTTTATACATGACATCTCTTTCGACGTTGTTAGAGTTTTTAGAATGATTTATTGTTAATTCATTCTCATCATTTATTTATATCCTTATTTCCTTTCCTCACTTGGCTATTTTCCTTATTAGAGCCCTTGGGCTTATAGCATATTGCTTTTCCAACTAGGGTTGTAGTTTGGCTAATAATAATAATAATAATAATAATAATAATAATAATAATAATAATAATAATAATAATAATAATGATAATAAAATAATAATAATAATAATAATAATAATAATAATAATAATAATAATAATAATAATAATAATAATAATAATAATTTAAGTTATTTTTTAA
>NC_090736.1:112039679-112074679 GCF_036898095.1 Palaemon carinicauda
CAAATGCTTTTGAGTAGGTTTACTTATTATTAAACATTTTTCAGTCAACATAACACTTTCTAACCTATTTCTGATATAATTGCAGAAAAAAAATTATCAAACTAAATTTAAGGTATGAACTGAAGGTACTTCAAACGTGTGTGCCAACAACATCCTATAGAGAGGAAGAAATGGAAAATTTGAAGAAGATCTGCAGACATATATTTACATACATAAGATTCAATTCACGTTTGATATGGGTGCTTTCAATATAAAAGTACGTCAAAAGAATAGAAAAATCAGCAGTAGGTGATTTTTCAGTAAGCACGAGGAATGAGAGTGGAGATATACTTGTAGAATTTGCTGAATGAAACAATACCAAAATCATAAATACCTTCTTTTATAACAAGGCACAAACAAAATATACAATGAAAAGCTCAGATGGAGAAACGAAAAATTAAATAGACTTCATTTGCCGGGAAAAAAGCTTAATTTATTTGAAAATATAATAATATAGAAGTTGAAAGTAAGCAATCATAAAATGGTGAGCAGCATTTTTTTTAAATGTAATGAAATAAAGAGAGAAAAATTAGCTTTACAAAAGATAATAAATATTTTTAAAGAGCTGCAAGAAAAAATGGAAGCAATCAAAGAAAAAAAAATGAATAGTAATTTACCAAAATATTGATTAGATAGGGTGGAAGAGTTCTTAAAGAAGATAAAAAGAAAAAAAAAACTGAAAAGACCATAAACCTCATAACGAGAAGGGTAGAAATAAAGTTTTGATATAAGAGATAAAATAGAATGAGCAAAACTATCCCCAAAAAATTAATAAACTTGAAACCTAAGATTTTCGTAAAAGAAGTCACACCAAAATTTGGTAAAAAAAAAAAAAAAAATAAAAAATATCGAATTGATAAAGAATATTCTTGGAATAGAGTGCCAACAGATTTTTGCTTTAAAGAAATAAAATTTAAATATCATTCACAATAGAGATGGAGTGATAAAAATGGCATATCATTTCTATGAAATACTCTACAATAGTGATATAAGAAATAACTTCACCAATATAAATACTGAATCAAATGAGCCAGTACTTAATGAAGCAGTAAGATATACCGCAGGTGTTTCATACATGCTCGAAGACTGTAATGGTTTTTATTTTTCTTCTTATCCATCAATCTTCTCTGCGTTGGTGATAGACCAACATGTGTAATCAAGGTGGCACAAGCTTTTTGTGACGTTCATTCTCGCAAGTCACTAAATAGAAATTCTACGATTGTTTAATAAAGTTTAGTTGCATTCGCCTCCCCTCATGGTTAAAACCCAACTGCCTTCTCAAACACTGGTGAAAGCAGAGTGTCCACTGACTCCTGCCTGCCACTTCACTGCTCTGCTCCGCTGTTTAAAGATGCAGCTCTCTGAGCCTACCTCCTAGCACACGCCACCTCAATGGAACTATTGCCATTTCCCAGCGGAGAAGTGTTTGCCTTGTTCCAGCTTTTTAAAGTCCTCTTTCTCATCGGGCGGTAGTAACCCAATCAAAAACTAAAGCAGATTAGGATACTATAGAAAATAAAGAAAATAACAGCATCTGGTTTTTAGACGTTTCAATGGTGGGACAAGACGTTAAATTTAAGTTTTCTATATAGAAAGCCTACCAATAACTTTTCATATGTACATTTTTAATCTGGCTACTCTAAAAATATAAAGTATTCTGTTTATTTCTCCATGTACCTCTCGGCACTCAGCATATGTAGCCATGCGTACTGTATATAGAGGGTAAGATTACCAATCACTGCTATCCCAAATATTCTCTAAAAAACAACAAGATTAAGCCTAAGAAAAAATTTTTACTGCCAATTTACAGTAAAGGGAAAAAATTTATTCTTAATTTTCCAGTGTTTTTTTAGATGCCATATTCGTTTAGGAAAAAAAAAACATAATTTAGGATAGTGTTTAAATATAATTGTAACTTACAAAAAATATTGATTAAGAATAGTTTTAAAGATGCTGATAATATAGTATAGAGTATTCCTCGTTCTAATATTGCTTTATTCTACGTCGGCCAAACATCGAAAGGTATTTCATCATGAAGTGGCAGTTTCTAGGGGTGCTCCTGGCAATGCCTTGGTCTCTCACTGGTTAGGATCTAGTCATAAATCGGGATGGTCAGAGACGAATGAAATAATCCTTTTAATTGACTATACTTAAACAAATAATGTTGAATATTTTTAAGCTCCTATATATATATATATATATATATATATATATATATATATATATATATATATATATATATATATATATATATATATACATGTGTACATATATATATATATATATATATATATATATATATATATATATATATATATATATATATATATATATATATATATATATATAAATATATATATATGTATATGTATATATATATATATATATATATATATATATATATATATATACATACATACATATATATATATATATATATATATATATATATATATATATATATATATATATATATATATATATATATATATATATATATACAAATGTATATATATTTAAGATAAGACATATATATTGACACATTAATGTCTGGATTCTGTCAACGACCTCAGGACCAGAGCCGCAGGCGAAATCACTCTAAGACTATAATATATATATATATATATATATATATATATATATATATATATATATATATATATATATATATATATATATATATATATATATATATATATATATATATATATATACAAATGTATATATATATTTAAGATAAGACATATATATTGACACATTAATGTCTGGATTCTGTCAACGACCTCGGGACCAGAGCCGCAGGCGAAATCACTCTAAGACTATAATATCTGACTGGCCAGAATTCGAACCCTTGTCAAGGATACTTCTGTGCCATTGACCATACTACTCACCCACGAAGAAAGAAAGAAGTAAATGACAATTCTTCTGTATGTATATATATATATATATATATATATATATATATATATATATATATATATATATATATATATATATATATATATATATATATATGTATATATATATATATATATATATATATATATATATATATATATATATATATATATATATATATATATATATATATATATATATATACCAGTCGAATTCATGTTTTTTGTACTAAGTATTGAGATCAACCCATCTTCACCATCGTAGGTAAATGGTAGGTTTATGACTTGGCATTTGATAAATGATAAATTTTGCACATTTAAACGTGTTTCTAATTTTTCAAATAAGCCATATATATTAACACATTAAATTCTGCATTTTCATAACAACCTTTGGATCAGAGCCAGATGCGATTTCACTCAAAGACTATAGTGTCTGGAGGGCTGAGTTTCGAGCCATGGTCCAGGATATTCGTCTGACATTGACCATACTAATAAGCCACGAGGGAATATAAAACTCAATGACAATTCTCCTGTACATATATTCTTCCAATGAACATTTTGTTTACTTATAATTCCAATCATTCAATCTTCACCCTCGTAGCTAATTGGTAGGTTTGAGATTTGGTATCCAATTTATGATAAATTTTCCAAATTTAAACGTGTTTTTCATAATTCAAATAACCCATACATATTAACACAATGAAGTCTGGATTATCCCAACGATCTAGGGATCAGAGCCCCAGGCTAAATCCACTAAAGACTATAGTATCTGACCGGCCAGGATTCGAAACCAGGTCCAGGGTACTTGTGTAATCTTGACCATTACTCTCAGAAACGAAGAAAGATAAAAGTCAATGACAATTCTTATGTACATATACCTGTCAAATTCAGGTTATTTTGTACTTAGAATAGAAATCAACCCATCTTCACCATCGTAGCTAAGTGGTAGGTTTGGGATTTGGCATTCGGATAATGATAAATTTTGCAGATTTAGACGTGTTTTTCACCTTTCAAATAAGCCATATATATTACCACATCAAGGTATAGATTATCTTAACGACCTCGGGATCAGTGCTCTAAGCAAAATCATTCAAAGACTATAGTATCTGACTGGCCGGGTTTCGAACACTGGTCTAGGATACTTGTGTGACATTGAATATACCGTTCAGCCATGAAGAAACTTAAAGTCAATGACAATTCTTCTCTACTTATACTGTCAAATTTATGTTTTTTGTACTTGGAATCGAAATCAACCCATCTACACCAGTGTACCTAATTTGTAGGTTTGTGACATGGCATTCGGATAATGATAAATTCTTCACATTTGAACTAGTTTCTCGTATTTCGAATATCAACACATAAAAGTCTAGATTCTCTTAACGAGCTCGGAATCAGAGCCAATGGCGAAATCACTCAAAAACTATAGTATCTGACCATCCTTGTTTACAGCAATGGTCCAGGATCCTTGTGTGACATTGACCAACATGTTTTAATGTGCAACATTTTTCATAAATTGAATGCCAATTCACACCCCTACCAATTAGCTACGATGGTGAAGATGGGCTGATTTCAATTTTAAATACAAAAAACCTGAATTCGATTGGTATATGTATATAAAAAATGTCATTGACTTATTTTTTATCGTGGCTGAGGGGTATGGGCAATGTAACAGAAAAGTATCCTGAGCCAGGGCTCGAATCCTGGCCAGTCAGATACTATAATCTTTGAGTGATTTCGCTTGGCGCTCTGATTCCAAGGTCGTTAAGAGGATCCAGACTTTCATCTATATGGCTTGTTGGGAATATAAAAAAATATGTTTAAATGTGCAAAATTCATCAGTAATCGAAAACCAAATCACAAACCTACCAATTAGCTAAGATGGTGAAGATGGGTTGATTTCAATTCTAAGTACAAAAAAAAAACAAAAAAAAAAAAACAGAATTCTACAAGTATAAGTCCAGAAGAATTGTCATTGACTTTAGTCTTTCTTCATGGTTCTGCTGTGTGGTAAATTTCAAACAAATATCCCAGGCCAATGTTCAAAAGCCAGCCGGTCATATACTATAGTGTTTGAGTGATTTCTCCTGGCTCTCTGATTATGAGGTCGTTAAGAGAATCCTAGACTTTATTGTGTTAATATAAATGACTTTTTTAGAATATGAAAAACATATTTAAATAAGCAAAACTTATTATTAATTGAATGCCATTCACAAACGTACCAATTAACAACGATGGTGAAGATGGGTTGATTTCAGTTCTAAGTACAAAAAACCTGAATTTGTAAAGAAAAATTTTCATAGACTTTTATCTTTTTTTCCTGGCATAGTACTATGGTCAATTTCACACAGGTATCCTGGACGAGGTTTCGAAACCCAGCCGTTCACATACTATAATCTTTGAGTGATTTCGCTTGGGGCTCAGATCCTGAGGTCATAAAAAGAATCCAGACTTTAAAATGTTAATAAATATGGCCTTTTTGAAAAATGAAAAACACGCTTAAATGTGCGAAGTTTATCATTAAATGAATGCCATTTCACAAATTAGCTACCATAGTGAAGATTGGTTGATTTGAATTTCAAGTACGAAAAACATGAATTCGACGGGTGAATGTACAGAAGAATTTTCAGAGACTTTTATCTTTCTTCGTATTTAATGCTATGGTCAATGTGACAAGGATCATTTACAAGGGTACGAAACCCGGCCGTTGAGATACTATAGTCTTTGAATTATCTCGCATGGGGCTCTGATCCTGAGGTCATTAAAAGAATCCAGAATTTCATGTGGTAATATGTATGGCTTTTTTGAAATATGAAAAACACGGTTAAATTTTCAAAATTTATCATCAATCGAATGTCAAGAAACAAAGCTACCAAATAGTTACGACGGTGAAGCTGGGCTGATTTGAATTCTTAGTACAAAAAAACTTGAAATCGACAAATATATGTATATAAGAATTGAAATTGACTTTTATTTTCCGTCGTGGCCGAGTGGTATGGTCAATATCACTCAAGTATCCTGGACCAGGGCTCGAAATCAGGTCAGTCAGATACTTTAGTCTTTGTATGATTTCATCTCTGGCTCTGATCCCAAGGTCGTTAAGAGAATGCAGACTTTAATGTATTAATATATATGTAATAATTAGAATAGTTAATATTACATGTTTAAAACACATGACGTAATATGTCATGTTGGAGGAAGGTGCTAGCCGTGGGACTTGCTGTAGTCATTCAAATCATAAACAGGACGTACAATGCAACCTCGACAATGTGACATTTTTCTCAACTGTCAACACATTGTCTCAGCGTGTGAAAGTTTGTGACGTCACCGGATGCAGGTGTCTTCAGAGTTTATGACGAAACTTATATATAAACTAAGCATACGATATCTGTGATATCGATAAGTTAGTCAGTTCATATCTATACTTCACCAGAATTGGTCATCTGACCAACCATGCTTCCTCCAGTGATGGAGATGTTTAACTCTGTTGTTTTTATAGAATAAATACTTTAAAGATAATAAGATGTATTCTGTTATCCAGTTACACACATCTGAAACAACACATACTCAATGTGTGCTTATAAAAGTAGCACACCAATAAATGGTGGCAGCAGTTAAACTCTAAGAATTAGAGAAAGATCTTCAAGACTTCAAAATAAAAGCTTTAAAACCAGAGAAAGATCTTCAAGACTTCAAAATAAAAGCTGTAAAACCAGAGAAAGATCTTCAAGAACTCAACATTATCTACATGAATCTACAATTTTGACTAAGTATTATAGTCCAACGGAACAGTTAACATTAACGAATGTTATGAATACAAACTGAATATTCAATCAACATCCTAGGAAACCCAAGGACTGGCGTTCAACAATTGCAAAACATACCCAGGAAGCACTACATTCAACAAGAAACTCGAACGATACATCGCTAACAAAACATCGAGAGAGAGAGAGAGAGGACGTGTCGACATCACGCAGACCCATATATAAGGTGAGTACAAATTTTTGAATTCATTCCAGTTTGGGCAGTGAAGTGTAGTTATCACGAGTCGTTAGTCAATTATTACTGGTGTGAGTGAATTGCTAATCTTTGTTAAAGGCAACTCCGAATTCTCATTTAGAATTTTTCTTTCTTTGGGCTAATTCCTTTTTCTTTCAAAAATTCTCGGGAAAGGTTTTGGGATTAGTAACATTGTTTGGGGAATTTTGTTATACATATGCGTTTACGCGGTGGGCGTCTGTACTCATATAGATATTTTGATAGAATTGCAAGGGGTCGAAGAGATAGGAAAAAAAATACAGCAGTCATGACTCCCCCTGTGAGCCCTTCCCCTGGACCTAGTGGTGTAGGCCAGACTAATCCTCCTCCAATTGTGACGCTTGTAAATGCCAGGTCAGCAATCCTTCCTTTTCAGGGTCGAGTCAACGGGTTCTTGTCACAAAATGTGGAGTCATGGATTTCATCCGTCGATGCCCATTTAAATGCCAAACAAATTGTAGACCCTTTTGTACAATTACAAGAAGCTAAAAGTTTTATAGATTTTTCTAAGGGGGATGCGAGTGCGTATTTAAGAGGTGTTTCATTTCAAGAAGCAGTGACCTAGGATGATTTCAAAGTTAGGTTACGCGCGATCTATGGGAGTGAGGAAGCCTTGGATGTAGTATTAACATTACGAAATACACTTAATCAAGCCACTATGAATCGGCTTAATGTTATTGAGAGAGCAGCTCTCATAGCTGATAGGCTTAACGAATATCAGGACATTTTAGGTCATTCCACTTGGGTTACTAACGATAACATCTCCGTGAAAGATTTTTTACGATTAATGTATTTGACTTGCATGACAGTTATGTTGCCTGAAGCTTTAGTGCGGTGTTTTGATAAGAAGTTATCGCCTGCAAGTACGGAATTGGATGTCTATAAACAGATAAAGAAACACATGTCCAAGTGTCCAGATCTCGATCCCGTGTTAACTCATGTTTTTGCAAAGAATGAAACAAAGCCACAAACAGTGAACGTAGTTAGCAGTCCAGTAGCGGGAATGACGTGTTATAACTGCAAACGTCAAGGTCACTTAAGCGCAGACTGCAGAACGAAATTTTGCTCGATTCACAACACTGCAACGCATTCATATAGTCAATGTTACTCGCGTAAGACACAACAATATCACAGATATACACAGTCAATTCCACAGTCAATTCCATATGGAAATAAAAAGAAAAATCCTCATTTTAACAATAAGAAGAAACAACCAAATATCAATGCAGTTCAGAGTCCAAAACAAACAACCACTTCTTCAAATATCGCTGAGCCTGGGTCGTCAAACCAGACCTCGCAAGGTCAGACTAATTTTCAGAATGTGCAGAGCAAAGCAAATACCACATAGTTAACTCTAGAGGGGAAGAGAGTGATGTTGGGTCAAGGTCATTCAAGTCAACATCAATAGTATTGAATAGTATTAAATTTAATGTTTTATCAGATAATTGTGAGACAATAGATTTTCCTATGAAACACACGGCCGAATTAAGTAAAACAGCGCATGCTCCAGTAGATTTGCAACAAATTCATACAATAATAGGCCAAAATGAGTTACGGCCAACCTTATATGCTGTAAATTTAGAACACAAATCCTTTACGTTATTTTTTGACTCTGGTAGTCCACGTAATATCATGGATTTGAAAACACATTATTTATTGTTTTCGAACTTTCCGATTGAAAGATCCGGAATTAGACTTTCGGGTATAGGAAATAATGAATTAAATGTCATAGGCATAACCCATGTTCAGTTCAGAGTCGGTAATCGCACGTTTGCCGATACATTTGTTGTTGTAAAAAACATTAATATGTATCCAGCTGTAATTATAGGATACCCATCTATGGGATATCAAAACATTATCTTAGCTCCTGCCAAGCACGGCGTGTATATCAAAGGGAAATTCTATAAGTCTTCATATACCTTAAAATCAGTTTTGGATAAAATGGAGACGACAAATGTAACCGTAACGTACGTTGACGGACCAATAACTTGTCTCACTAATAAAGAAATAATATACGTGACCCAGCAGACTTCTCGTTCACCCGTAATATCATCTTGCACGCAATCTATCGAACCAAACCTACCTTCGAATTTAATAGTGCAAATAAAGAAAACATTACCGGGATCTGAAATATTAATCCTTTCCGATACTTTGAAAACTAACAGATTGTCTGTCAAACAAGCTATTTATACAGTAGGCTCACATCAACATTGTAATATCGAAGTCTGTAATCATTTAAATAACACTTTAGTAATTCACAAAAATCAACATATCTTGGATGTAGAAGTTTAAAAACATCGTATTCTTACCGTTGCTGAAATCAATCACTCTCAATCAGTTGCGGATGAATCCCTTTTGCGATCTATTAAAAATAAAATCAATAAGGACATTCAAGACGAAGAAATTTTGCAGAAAATTTTTGAACTTCTAACTAAATATCATGATGTTTTTTCCACTACGGATGGATCCTTAGGAAAAACAGATGTGATCAAGCATTAAATAAGGTTAAAGGACAAGCAGAAAATTATCTATGTACCCTCGTACAGACTCCCTATGAAATTCCAGAATGAAATAAATGATGAAGTAGGTAAAATGTTAGAGGAAGGAGTCATTAGAAAATCAAACAGCCATTATAATTTTCCTTTAATAGTTGTACCGAAAAAAGATCGAACATGGCGTATCTGCGTCGACTTTTGTCGTCTAAACGAGGAAACAATCCCTGATCGATTCCCAGTGCCATGTACTGACGATATTTTGTCTTTGTTAGGTCAGAATAAATATTTTACCAGTTTGGACTTACTTAAAGGCTTTCACCAGATATCATTAGAAGAAGATAGTATCCCATACACAGCCTTCAGCACAGCCAGGGGACATTATGAATTTTTACGGATGCCTTTTGGTTAACGTTGTGCTCCTATAACATTTACAAGAATGATTAACATAGTGATTGGAGACTTGTTAGGGGATATATTACATGCCTATATGGATGATCTTGTAATCTTTTCCAACACCTTAGAAGAACATCTACGTAAGTTAGAACTAGTACTACAGAGATTAAGACAACATAACTTAAGGGTAAAGATTAGTAAGTGTGAATTTTTCAAAACAGAATTAATATATTTGGGTTTCATGGTGTCAAGCCAAGGTCTTAAAGTAGTCCATGATAAGGTGTCGGCTATACGTAATTTTCCCATACCTACTAATGTCAAGGGAATACAGCAATTTCTAGGTTTTAGTGGATATTACAGGCGTTTTATACGCAACTATTCAATAATAGCCGCTCCTTTAACTGATCTTACGAAGAAGGGCGTAGATTTCACATGGTCTGAGCAACATCAACAGGCGTTTAATACTTTGAAAGATGAACTGTGTAGTTCTCCTATCTTAAAATTTCCTGACTTCGGTAAGGAATTCTTCATTGCAACAGGCGCCTCAGACTTAGGAGTAGGAGGGGTATTGCTTCAGCAATATGATAAACAATTTTTCCCGATAGCTTTCTATTCTCGAAAATTGAGAACTTCCGAAAGTAAGTATGCAGTAATAGACAAGGAAGGACTAGCTATTGTTAATTCGCTAGTGCATTTTAAGTTCATAATTTACGGTTATCCCGTTAAGGTTCTTACTGACCATAAAAGCTTCAACCATAGCCCTAAACGAACTCGGTGGCATTTGATCATTCAAGTTTTTGGCGCAAGAATCGGGTATTTACCTGGGAAAGCAAATATCATTGCGGATGCATTATCACGCAACCCCGTGTCATCTTGTACGGAGCCTTTAGCTGAATTAATAGATATATCAACATCCATGCCTATTGTAAAAACAATATCTGAACAAGAAGATTTTGGCTGGAGCGCTGAATTGTTACAGACTGAGCAAAGAAAAAATCAGAAAATAGAAACAATCATAAATGCTTTGAAAGGAAGTCATAAGGAAAAGGAATATATCAAGTATAAGCACCAGAATTATATAATCAAAGATAATATTCTGTGTAGTACTGTGACAAGGAAAACCCGCAATACACCACATGTAACTAACGACCAGGTAGTAGTACCAACCTCACTTATTTCAACTGTCCTGAATTGGTTGCATTCAAATCCATTACATGGACACCCGGGGTTCTCATTAATGTCACAGAAAGCCAAATCATTGTTTTATTGGCATACAATGCTTACAGATATGAAAAGACACATAGCTAATTGTCGCACATGTCAGGAAAACAAAGGGCATACGAAAACACCTGTCAGCCTAGGAGCTTATCCTGTGCCCAATCAACCCTTTGAAAGAATACATTTAGATTTGTTAACAGGATTTTATGAGTCAGACAGAGGAAATAAGCACCTCTTAGTAATTATAGATGCTTTAACTCGATATACAGAACTAATAGCGCTTAAAACTAAAACTGCGATTGAATGCGCTAGGAAGTTTTACGAGTGTTACATTTGTAAACATGGAATTCCACACATGATAATCTCAGACGCGGGTGGTGAATTAAATAATCATTTTCTTACCTCATTGTGTTAATTCCTCAACATAAAGAAAATAAATACCATGATATATCACTCAGAGTCGAATGGGCTAGTGGAAAGAGCAAATAGGAAGATATTGAATATATTGAGGGTAACACTAGGGGGATCAGACCCCAACTGGGATATTGCAATACCGGCGGCACTGAGTACTCTGAATCATTCATATCATATATCAATTAAAATGTCCCCACATGAAGCATTGTATGGTACCCCAGTTAGAACACCTTTCCATGTATTAACGCCTACAACTAATCTATCAAATTCTTTAAAAGAATGTATAAATGCAAGTATAAGTCGATATGATATCCTTCGAAAGAATTTAGAAGAATCACAAATCATAATGAAAAGGAATCATGATAAAACAGCGAAACCAACTAAAACATATACCGTGGGTGATAACGCATATATTCAAATCAATGTACGAAAAGGGCTCAATTATAAAATAACACCTAAGTTTGAAGGCCCATTTAACATTTTGGAAACATTAACGGCCAATAGGTTTAGAGTTCAAAACATATCCCAACCCACGGATGAGAGAATAGTACTAGTGGCTCACATAAGAAATTTAAAAGAAAAGAGAGGAAAAGAAGTGAGGGAATTTTATTTTTTTATTTTATGTGATTAAGAGTTTTCTTTTTAATACAGGAGTAATTACATATATTTTTCTCGTTACAGGTTTCCAAGATGAATTTTTTGTTGTTGGGAGTCATATTGTTCGCTCAGACATTTTTCTCGTGTGGGATGAGCTCTAAAACTAAAAGTATAAATTATAAATATGGCACTATAGTTGAAAGACAAGAAGACGTTTTTATTACATCAACCAACGTAATTGTAGAAGTGAATATGCAAGCGATTTTTCTTCAAGAGAATGATGTCACTAGCTTAAGAACCGCCATTTCAAGGTTTTTTTGCCTCATTGGATGAGTTGCATAGAAGACATTTTCATTTGACTACAGAGAGTTTGCTTGGATCAACATTAAAAGTTGCAGAGATGCTATCTGATGACTTGAAAAATAAGACTGACGAGACAGGATCTTTGGCTTATGACCTTTTGATGTGGACTGTAGGACATGAACATAAAGAAAGACGGAATCCGTTTATTTATGCTGCATTAAGCATCTTTGGGTCTGATGCAAGTTTAGGTTTAGGAATTTCCAATCGTCTTAAAATTAGTAATCAAAATAAGAAAATTGAGTTCTTGACTCATGAAGATGAATTGATTATGTCAGAACTAAGGAATCAGTTAGCTTCAATCAATAAAATTATGGATTTATTAAATGAACATTCAAATGATATCGTTCAGATTATTGAAGTACAGGATTTGTTGGCAACATTAACGTATTATGATTCAAAGATAGATCACACACATAACAGAATTGCACATTTCATTGAGAAATCCAAGGATTATGTAGAAGCTATCACGTTAGCAACTAAAGGTGTATTGTCGCCCCATTTGTTGCCTATAAGTTACCTCAAGTTAATTCTGGAGAACGGAAGGGATAAACTAGGCTATGTTCCTTCGTTAGACGAACATAGGTTAGAATTTTATTACAGCCTTATTACAGTAAACATAGATAATAACAACATTATGATTACAATTCCCTTTGATTCTTCTGATGCCTGGCAATCTTACAGGATATCACCATTTCCGACTTTCATGACGAATCACTCAAATCCAGTAATATCCAGTTTGACAGGACACGTATTGATTTCCCCAGACAAGGAAACATATACGGTCATTAAAGACTTAAATCAATTAACTCACTGTTCAGACGCAATGGATAGAAAAATATGTACAGCTGACTCATTTGAATTCCATAAAAACTTAATGGATTCATGCGAGTTAGGTATAGTGCTAGACGGTGCTCTCTCCCATACAAGTGAAAATTGTCTGGATAAGCTTTATCCCTTTGACAATAATGAGTTCAATTGCAGACTGAACAATGGCTTGTGGATACGATACGACAAGGACGGCTTCAATGTATCATGCCCTGACGGATCCACGTCCTTCACACACATCTTCGTCGCAGCAGATGGTTGTATCGGGACTTCCCCTAATTCCATGGTGACTGGTCTATGGACACTCATCAGAGAACAAGCCTACTTCGCGAACTTCACGTGGACCTCTACAATGCCAGCACTCCCTCTCCCGTATAACAGACATGTGGCAAAGCGGTTGATGAAGCTTACCGAAAGGGACCACCTGTCACTGACTTATAAGGAAATCCTTCACCCCATACTACTAGCAAGTCTGGCGTTCATGGTTGTGATATTTATTGCCGTGAACATCCTTGTTTGGTGTAGGTTACGGCACAGCATGCAGATACAAAGGAACGTTTTGCCTAGGCCCGACAATACTCCATACTGGATTCAGTTTAAAGCGTTTGAGTGGCCACCTCATTCGCTAAAGGAGTAAATGGTCGAGAAGTGTTTGTAAGAAAAGCTGTTAGTACGCTAGTAATATGTAATTGAAGAAATTTTCTACATTTGCATTGTTAAAAATACATTTAAAACAACATTTAAAAAAAAAAAGATATAAATAATTTTTTCTCTCGGCATCTAATAAAAATATATAAGCCGGAATGTTAAAAAGAAAAGAGAGAGAAAAAAAATATATAACAGAATCTATGGGCATCTAATAAAATATATCAGCCCTATATATAAATATATATATATATATATATATATATATATATATATATATATATATATATATATATATATATATATATATATATATATATATATATATATATATATATATATATATATATATATATATATATATATATATATATATATATATATATATATATATATATATATATATATATATATATATATATATTATGTATGAAACCGTGGTACGTGTACGTACCAGGAATTCGTGTTTGTGCACTAAAAAATTGAGTATTATATTAATATGTTTCTGACAAAGGTAACAATTATTCTTTAACAAGTTACCGAATCATATGAAAGTCAGTAGTTTTTTTTTGGTACCATATAATCATTTGCTAGCAATGTACCATATATATGATCTTTATTTTATCATGCATTTTTCTTTTTGCTTGGTAATATCTTTTTCATATGCACTATTGTTATTATGTGCCTATTTGGACATTTGTCCTCGGTTGATTATGGCTAAAGTTAAACAAAGAATAATACATATGTCCAGTCACACCTAGTAACCATGTTTTGGCTTGTTGTTAAATTTTTGTGAAAAAATTGAGATAGCTGGCCGAGCTTGTGTAATAATTAGAATAGTTAATATTACATGTTTAAAACACATGACGTAATATGTCATGTTGGAGGAAGGTGCTAGCCGTGGGACTTGCTGTAGTCATTCAAATCATAAACAGGACGTACAATGCAACCTCGACAATGTGACATTTCTCTTAACTGTCAACACATTGTCTCAGCGTCTGAAAGTTTGTGACGTCACCGGATGCAGGTGTCTTCCGAGTTTATGACGAAACTTATATATAAACTAAGCATACGATATCTGTGATATCGATAAGTTAGTCAGTTCATATCTATACTTCACCAGAATTGGTCATCTGACCAACCATGCTTCCTCCAGTGATAGAGATGTTTAACTCTGTTGTTTTTATAGAATAAATACTTTAAAGCTAATAAGATGTATTCTGTTATCCAGTTACACACATCTGAAACAACACATACTCAATGTGTGCTTATAAAAGTAGCACACCAATATATATATGTCCTATTTTGAATATTAAAAAACATTTAAATGTGCAAAATTTATCTTATATATATATATATATATATATATATATATATATATATATATATATATATATATATATATATATATATATATATATATATATAAATATATATATATATATATATATATATATATATATATATATATATATATATATATATATATATATATATATATACATAACGTCTGTAAGTACACAATATTGTACACAGCTAAAACTCTTAGGCAAGCACCTTGTCTCAGAGAATGTACAAAGGCAACTTACTACCCCTCTCCGTGAAAATACAATCTTGCTACAACAACATAAAGAGTTATAGATTTTGTGCAATTCTCATGATTAAAGAGTTCATTTACATTAACGTAAAACACATATCTATCTGATAGGAGGTTTGCACTTGCACTCAATTTTTCTTATATATATATATATATATATATATATATATATATATATATATATATATATATATATATATATATATATATATATATATATATATATATATATATATATATACTCTCGTTACACTCGGACACACACAAAAATATATGTATATATATATATATATATATATATATATATATATATATATATATATATATATATATATATATATATATATATATATATATATATATACATGTTGCACACACAAATATATATATATATATATATATATATATATATATATATATATATATATATATATATATATATATATATATATATATATATACATATATATATGTATATATATATATATATACATATATATATATATATATATATATATATATATATATATATATATATATATATATATATATGTTGCACACACAAATATATATATATATATATATATATATATATATATATATATATATATATATATATATGTATATATATATATATATATATATATATATATATATATATATATATATATATATATATATATATACATACACATTACACACAAATATATATATATATATATATATATATATATATATATATATATATATATATATATATATATATATACATATATATATATATATATATATATATATATATATATATATATATATATATATATATATATATATATGTATATATATATATATATATATATATATATATATATATATATATATATATATATATATATATATATATATATATATATATATATATATATATATATATATATATATATATATATATATATATACACACACATTACACACAAATATATATATATATATATATATATATATATATATATATATATATATATATATATATATATATATATATATATATATATATATATATATATATATATATATATATATATATATATATATATATATACACAAATTTCATGGTATGGATAGGGAAAGAGTTGTTCAAATTGTCCTTTTTTTATTATTCCCAACGTTTCGTGATTCTTAATCACATTGTCCAGGGCTAAAAATAAAACATATACAAAAGAATTAAGAAACAGTTAAAAATTTTTACAAATTCATTCAAAACTATAAAAACAGTTGAAATTTAAATGAAAATTAAAAGGAAAAAATGAATAAATAAATATATATACTTCAGACAAAGTAGTGGAACCAACCTCGCAGAAGCGTAGTGAGAAACTGTATGCCAACAAGAGTTAGAAAATAAACCAAAGAAAACTATGACAAATACAACTGAATAGAAGAAGCTTGGGTATTTAACGACGGAACTAGTCGTTTGATCAATATGGACTCAAGAAGAGGTAAGTCATGGTTATTTGACACTTGACCAATGATGGTAAAATCTTTGTTTTCAATATTTTGTTTGCACATTATAGCATGAGTCCGAATATTAGAATGTTCAGGGTTGGATATTCTGCAACCAGTTCGATAGCTAACACCTCTATGGGAATCAATTCTGACCTTTAACAACCTCTTGGTAGATCCTACGTAGGTCCCAGAGTTACACTTTGGGCAATTATATTTATATACCACACCAGAGGACATATAAGGACTCAATCGATCTTTGAAGTGAAAAAGCGAGCCAATAGTGAGAGGGTTCTTAGGGATGAGTTTAACTTCCACAGCTGGGAAGTGTAGTTGGATAATTTCAGTAAACTTTTTCTTAAGGAAATCCTCATGAAGAAAAGGAAAACTAGCATAAAATTTTAGTTTAGGAACTTTAAGTGTTTTTGGAGTCTGAGCCAACTTGTCATTCAATAATCTATTAAGAAGTTTAAAAAATATTTTGGTTGGGAAACAGTTTTTCTTAAAATATTCACATAAATAAATAATTTCAATATGGAACGATTCCCAACTAGAGGTCAAAAGGAATGCTCTGTGGAGAAGAGTAAAAATAGAATTAGTTTTAAAATTATAAAAACAAGAGCTATAAAAGTTTGAACCTAACCCTTGTTGGCATACAGTTTCTCACTACGCTTCTGCGAGGTTGGTTCCACTACTTTGTCTGATGTATATATATTTATTTATTCATTTTTTCCTTTTAATTTTCATTTAAATTTCAACTGTTTTTATAGTTTTGAATGAATTTGTAAAAATTTTTAACTGTTTCTTAATTCTTTTGTATATGTTTTATTTTTAGCCCTGGACAATGTGATTAAGAATCACGAAACGTTGGGAATAATAAAAAAAGGACAATTTGAACAACTCTTTCCCTATCCATACCATGAAATTTGTGTTCATTACTGGCTGTTGCTGCCTTCACCGAAGATATATATATATATATATATATATATATATATATATATATATATATATATATATATATATATATATATATATATATATATATATATATATATATATATATATATATATATAAAACGGATTTTGAGCGAAGCAAAAAATCTATTTTTGGGTGAGATTTCCATGTCATCCTGATGGAAGTTCCTATAGGGTAGCTTCCTAGGGTATATTACAACTACGGCGATATTCCCAGAGAATTTACCTTAAGGTACCAGAATTCTAACTCCTGGAGCGAATATCCCTCCTGAAAGGGATATCGCGACATATCAGAGGACGTATTCTTGACACGCCACATGGCAATCTGCACCCTGACAGAGATTTAGTCTCGTAGGGGCAATTGGCAAGAAACGAATTCGGGAAAGAAAAAGGGGGAGCCGCTCCCAAGGCTCCTTATCTCCCGTTCTTGAGCGTGCCTGGCGCCAATCCTGGTGCCATCTGTATTCCTTGTAGCGTACACGAGGTGCTACAGATACTCTATGTAGGGAGTGGTCCTACAGCCCTTTCTAGAAAGGCAAGGGCGGGTCCATCAGGACGACATGGCCATCTAACCCTAAAATTGATTTTTCACTTTGCTCAAAATCCCTTTTTTGGGCTCAAGCCATGTCGTCTTGATGGAAGTATACCAGAGCATTACTGTATCTGTGGATTCTCAGAACGTGCCGTACTCCCCGGCGGTAATTTTTCCCGGTCGACTAGACATAGAGACCTAAGATGTTACCGTTATACATCTTTTCAACTAACTATAAACCATGTTAGAGCTTTCTGCCCCCTACATATATCTATGTATGAACACCAGGCAAGCTAATATAGTGGTCTCGCCCTATATTAAGTAAAGCATAGTTTGTAAAGAACCACTGCGTCAATATGAAATATCGACCAGTTCTCCGCACAATACTTGTATTGGACAAAGGTTTATATCCGCATAGGAGGAAACTAGTAAAACCGCCATCGTTCCTTATGGGACGGGGTCCTCCCATTAAGGGAAAGCATAAACCAATGCAACATAGCTTGCATAAAGGAACAATTATATTAGAATTATCCCAGATAAGGAACATAGAATGAATGCTCAATTATACCAATGAATTGACACAGGTGAAGGAGACGCAAGGTTCTCAAGAACAAGTTCATTGACAGACAATAAACAGACATGTTAACCACAATTATATATATATATATATATATATATATATATATATATATATATATATATATATATATATATATATATATATATATATATATATATATATATATATATATATATATATATCTATATATATATATATATATATATATATATATATATATATATATATATATATATATATATATATATATATATATATATATATATATATATATATCTATCTATCTATGTATCTATATATATATATATATATATATATATATATATATATATATATATATATATATATATATATATATATATATATATATAGATATATATAGATATATATATATATATATATATATATATATATATATATATATATATATATATATATATATATATATATATATATATATATATATATATACATATCTCTCTCTCTCTCTCTCTCTCTCTCTCTCTCTCTCTCTCTCTCTCTCTCTCTCTCTCTCTCTCTCTCTATATATATATATATATATATATATATATATATATATATATATATATATATATATATATATATATATATATATATATATATATATATATATATATATATATATATATATATATAAGAAGAGGATAACCCAAAACTTTAAGCATAAGTAAGATAGTAAACAGATCTTGTTTACCTGAAAGAAAAAACATTAAATGCAACTTTTAAGATACCGAGGTATCAAAGTCATAAAAGTCTGTATTACAAATCAATGACAATAGTGTTAGAAACGCTCGGCACACATGTCTGCACTTATGCTAGGTTCACCTTTGGAAATGGAACAGTCTACATGGGCAACTCAGTGCCCTCACTTAGTTTGTAGCACAGTATGTAACTACACACTCACCCTGGAATTAATCGTCCCAATTAAAACCACTGTTCCTCGCAGAGTTAAACAGTAGGGTTAACGGCGCGACCCACTGCTACCACAGATCTCTTTAGTTCCTCTACTTGCTTCGCATAGTGGCGAAAGAACACTCTGGAAGACTTCCAGCCAGTGTATGAACAGAGATGTTCAAAATCCATACAATTAAAGAAATTTAAGGATGAGGCAACTTTCCTCGGATCGTGACCTACGGGTGTACTGTCAGGATCCGCTCTGCGAATAAAATATGTGATTTTCGCTCTGAGTTGATTCAGAGAGAAATTTGAGCCTAATGTTTCTCCCCTGAATAGTTGACCACCCTTGAAGTCTGAAGTTCTATGAAGATAGACCTTTAGGCATTCTACTGGACATAGAGATGCATCTTTTTTCAAAGTGCAGATTCTCCAGGGACCCACCTGTTGGTGGGTAACTCATTCTTGGCGAGAAACGTAGGATCCAGAAACAGGTTCAGTTCTCCCCCATCCAGGAACTGAACACGACCTGCCTCTCTCGAGAGGGCTACAATCTCACTAACCCTGGCCCCGGATGCGAGTGCAAATAGGAAAATAAATTTTTGTGTCAAATCCTTTAACGCACACTCTTCATTGCTTAACAGAGAAGCGAAATGAAGAACTTTGTCTAAAGACCATGAAATGGCCTTTGGAGGTGCTGAAGGTCTGAGCCTAGCGCAGGCTTTCGGAACTTTATTAAAGAACTCGTTACCTTGGTCGACCTGGAAGGCATATAGAATGGGTCTTGTCAAAGCAGACTTACACGCTGAAATCGTGTTAGCTGCCAATCCTTGACCATGGAGGTGGATGAAGAAAGATAAGCAGAAGTCTGTCGAGATCTCCTGCGGATTCTTCGCCTTGACAAAGGCCACCCATTTTCTCCAAGATGACTCATATTGCCTTCTAGTAGATTTGCACTTATATTCCTCTAGGAAGTCTATGCTGGCTTTCGAAATCCCAAAACGCTTTCTCATCGCTTGGGAGAGAAAATCATGAGTGGCAGGGTCAGGATTTTCTGTAATAAAGCGCAGACAGTCGACTTCTGGACTCGCCGGGTCTGAACTGGATCTGGTAGCGGTACAAACTTTAGCTGTAGTTCCAATGCCAGAGGGAACCACACGCTGTTCGACCACTTGTGGGCTACTATTGCCGCTACCCCCTTGAAGGATCTCAGTTTGTTGAGGACCCTCAACAGAAGGTTGTGATGAGGGAACAGATAAATCCTGGGCCCTCTTTTCCAGTTGAGGGACATCACGTCCACTGCTTCCGCTGAGGGGTTCTCGTACGGGGACACGTACAGGGGCAACTTCTTGTTGTCTTTCGTCGCAAAGAGGTCTATCTGCAGTTCTGGGACTTGATTCAGAATGAAGGAGAATGATTCTGCATCTAAGGACCATTCCAACTCTATCGGTGTGAACCAGGATAGAGCGTCCGCTGTCACATTGCGGACTCCTTGAAGGTGAACTGCCGACAGGTACCACTTCTTCTTTTCCGCCAATCGGAAGATGGCCAACATCACCAGGTTGAGAGGTGGTGACCTCGATCCTTGTTGATTCAAGCATCTCACAACTACCTCACTGTCCATCACCAACCTTATGTGGATCGAGTGACGCGGGGAAACTTTCTTTAAGGTAAGGAGCACTGCCATAGCTTCTAAAAAGTTTATTTGAAAGGTCTTGAATAGCTTGGACCAAGTCCCGTGGACTTTTTTCCGATGAGAGTGACCTCCCCATCCCTCCTTCGAGGTGTCTGAGTGAATCGTCACCGACGGGGGAGGTGGCTGAAGAAGAACCGACTTCTTTAGAAGTCTGGCTTGTGACCAAGGCCTGAGAAGAGTACGTAGCCGAAGCGGAACTGGTCTTCTCAGATATCTTCGCACGTTTGATGCATAACTTCTCCAAACTCCGGTTGCATCCTTCAGCTGTGCTCTTAGCACTGGGTCTGTCACCGAAGCAAACTGGAGAGAGCTCAGTACCCTCTCCTGTTCGCATCTTGATATCCTTTCGGAATCTAGAAGTTTCTTGACAGAACCCGCTATATCCTTCCTTTTCTTCGCCGGGATGGAGAAACGGTGTGACAAAAGGTCCCAGTGGATTCCCAGCCACTGGAACCTTTTAGATGGAGAAAGTCGAGACTTTTTTCTGTTGATCTTGAAACCTAGGTACTCTAGGAACTAGATCACTTGACTGGAAGCTTCCAAGCATTCTGTCTCGGATGATGCCCACACCAACCAGTCGTCCAGGTAGGCTACTACCTGAATTCCCTTTAGGCGTAAATGTTTGAGAGCTACGCTCGCAAGCTTCGTAAAAATCCTTGGGGATATGTTTAGCCCGAATGGCATGGCTCTGAAGGCGTATAGTCTTCGTTGTAGCCTGAACCTTAGGTAGGGGGAGAGTCGACGGTTGATTGGAATGTGCCAATAGGCGTCTGACAAGTCTATAGAGACGGAATATGCCCTCTTGGGCAGTAAGGTTCTTATGTGTTGCAGTGGTAGCATCTTGAATTTTTAACTTGTTGAGTGGCGACAAGTCCAGAATGACTCTGAGCTTTTTCGAGTCTTTATTGGGAGCACAAAACAGCCTCCCTTGGAATTTGATGGACTTCACCTTCCGGATCACATTTTTTCTCCAACAGTTTTTGAACGTACTCCTCCAGAACGGGGGTGGAGTGTTGGAAAACCCGAAGGCCCGGGGGTGGAGTGCTGTACCAGCTCCAACCTAGTCCATTCTTGAGTAGGCTGTGGGCCCAGGGATCGAAGGTCCGCCGATCCCGAAATTTCAGAAGTTTCCCTCCTACCGGTATCATCCCACTTGGACTGCCGTCCCGAGGTCTTGCCTCCCTGACCACGACCACGCCTGAATTCCCTTCCCCTTGAGGGGCGCCCAGATGAGCCTCTGGCTGCCCCTCTAGGTTTTGCTCGAAAGGAAGTAGACTGCCCTCTGAACTATGGGGTGAATGCCGTGGACTGTGTCGACACGGCCTGGGGTACCCACTGAAAAGTGGTCGGGGTTTGTGCCACAATCTGGGGCACTGGAGGCAATGGCAATTGCAGTTGCTGTTGCTGTCTAAAAGGCTTGGCTGGCCGAAACGGTAGCCTAGTCCTCATAGTCTTCCTCTTTGGTTGAGGACCTTCATCCGGGGAAGACTTTCTTTTGATAGCCCGGCCCCACTTCTGGAGAAGGTTTCTATTCTCCACGGCGGCCTTATCAACTACTTCTTTGACCAAATCGGTAGGGAAAAGGTCTTTGCCCCAAATGTTGGAGGAGACTAGTTTCCTTGGCTCGTGCCTCACCGTAGCCGAGGTGAACACGAACTCCCTACAAGCTCTCCTCGCCTTGACGAAGCCATAAAGGTCCTTCGTCACTGTGGCCAGATGAGTCTTGGCCACCACCATGAACATTTCATGGACCTTGGGGTCACTTGCCATCGTCTCAAGAGTAGTCTGAAGAGACATTGAGGCAGCCAGTCTTTCTTTTGTCTCGAACTCTCTCTGCAAGAGAAAGATAGACAGCTTAGGGAGGTCCTCGCCAAACTGACGTCCGGCGATATCAGCCTCAAACTTCCCAACTGAGAACGTAAGATGGACGTCCTTCCAGTCTTTGTGGTCCATAGGTAGGGCCAGCGACAAGGGTTTACACTCCTCCAGGGAGGGGCAAGGCTTGCCGGCCTCGACTGCTTTTAGTACAGCCGCAAACCCTTTCTGTAAAAGGGGAAGGCTCTAGCAGGAGAGGACACAAAGGAAGGGAGCTTCTTGCTCAATGCAGCTACTCTTGAGTTAGAGAAGCCCCTCTTTTTCAACGAGGATGAAAGCAGAGCTTGAGCCTTAGTATGGTCCATCACAATGACCTCCTTCGGCTCTGGCTCCTCCTTTGAAGCTGGTTCCTTCCTCAGCCGGATGCATGGTTTAGCATCTGAGCACAAGGGAAGGTCTTTCACATTGAGCCTTTTCTGGGGCCCATGTGATTCTGCAAGGCTCTGCATCCGCAGTTCCATTGCAGCCGCCTTCTCCTGATTCTCCTTCTGCATTTGTTTGATCATTCCAACAATAGAAGAGAGGGCCTGTCCCAGCTCTACTGGGAGACCGGCCGATGTTGAGGGAATAGGCTCCGGAATCTGAACCGGAGTAGCCGACACCTCGTCGACCTCTTCCTCTACGACGTCCGGGTCTTGAACTTCATCCTGGCCTTCTGCCAGGAGGTCTTCTTCCAAACGCTCGTCCACGTCAGACGTCCTGTCATTTAACTGGATGTCTTGCATCGCGACCGCGACTTCAGCATCCACCTGGATCTGACTTTGGGGGATCTCCTCTTGAGGCTGGGGAATCACAGCATCAGCTGATGCCTTAGGGAAAAGATACGCCCTCAGCTTCTCACTTGGAAGATAAGGGCCAGAGGTGTTCTTTTGGAAGCCCCTTACCCAGGTACGAAGCTTCTCCCTTGCTATATCCCTTGATTCCGCCGTCCTAGGGGAATCAAAGGCCTCAGTAATCAGGTTAGTGCACACAGTACATACCTGAGGGTCCCAATACTGGAGATCATCCTTGGAGACAGCGCATTCTGCGTGTCTCCTACAAAACTCATGTCCGCAGAGATTCTTGCTGCGGACGTTGCGGAAAACATTTCCGCACTTCGGAAGGTCATCCTGTAAAGAGAAGAAATTTCCATGAGTATCAAGTGAACTATGTATCACTGGATATGCATAGTATAGCATAACATTCGGAAAGGAAAGACACACACTTGTGTTTCCCTCACAACCCATTGTTGCAGCCTTCCAGATAATAATATCAAATGGTTAATCTCTTCTAGAGTAACCAATGCAAAGTTTCCAGAGGAAACAGGTGGAGCTCACACCTAAGCAATGATTTTAAAATCCTGGATAATAGACAGGAAAGAATGAATGATTTAAAGTTTTCAGGCATCCTGAGACAGGAAAGAACTCACTTTCCTATCTGTAGGGCAACAGCAAAGGACTTGTGCAAGAAAACACAAAAGTGTTAGAACACACAGTGCTGTACCAAAACCCATACTATAGTTTTCTTCTTACAGTATATGTTATACTAAAGAATACTGGTACAGTATAGGAGGTTACGTGCTGGCCGGCACTTGCCGGCCGGCACACACCATGACTAACTTTAACCCTGGATAGGTACGCTCCTCTGACACCCCTTTAAGGGTATACTCGGACGCGCGCGACCCCGACGGCAAAAAAAATTCTTGAAAAATCAGTTTTTGCAGTAGCCTTCTTTTTTCTTTTGCCAAAAAAAACTTCAAAGAATGCTTAAAACAACTGTAAAGAGAAATACTACTCATCTTCAGAAAAACTATTTATTATAAATATTTTAAAAAATTAAGTAGAAAAAAGAGACCTTACATAAAAATTCGTAAAAAAACAGTTTATACATATATACACAAATCCTTTTAGGAATTGATTCTTGAATGTTTAGGACACATCTTGGTGTATTTTGGATGAAGTCAGACCCATGGAGGTGAAGATCTGAAATGAGAAAAAAAGGGTAACTTTTTTGGCCAAAAAAATTTGTCCAAATTTCATGAATTTTTTTGGGTACCCAAATGAAATAGGAAGTAGCTAATTTTTTTTAGGGAATAAACATATGTTATCCTAGAATAGATATATGTAAAAAAATCTTCATTATTTTGTAAATTACATTTATATCAGGGGCCATATCTAAAGGTAATTTTTTGAGTACTTATAAATTTCGTAAAGAAATGCATATATTTAATATATAATATGATATTTATGCAGGTAAAAATATACCAAAATATCACAAATTCTATAGGGAACAAGAATATATATAGATAGGGCAACTTACGCTTCGGATATGTCCACAAAATGGCCGCCAACCACACTGACTCAGACTCCCTAATCTGCCACTTGAAATGTAGGAAGGGTATGTCAATTTCAAGGTGTTATTTACTAATCTAATTATTCTTGGATATGCATAAAAATTGTATGGTGGGTTGCTGGATAATTGTCGATTATTTTACGACTATAAAATTAAAATTCTGACCCAAAAAAAATTTTTTGAAGGGAAATAAAATCGAAAAAAAATGTAAAAACATATAACATTTTAGCTAAAAAAATTTGATGATATTCAATCAAGAAAGAAGTAAACAAAATTTTCCGACAAATAAACATCTAGAGGAATCATTACTCTGTTATAGTTCCTTAGTAAGTAGTAATTTTGAAAGAAATGGGAAAAAACAAAAAAATGGCAATCGCAGGAAAATCGAACACATACCTATATATACGCCATATCTGGCTAAAAATAAAGATAGGCATGGGTAGCCAGATCATCTAGAAACACTTTCCAACACTATAAAAATACAAGTTTTGCGACACTACTTGCCAATTCCTTACGGTAACATGACTAAGCTAAAGAATGCAAAACAAATAAAAAGGGGCACTCGCGGAAAAATGGCCAACATTCTAATATACGGCATTTCAGAAAAAAAAAATTTCAGCCACGTACTAGGCAAACCATCAAGGCACATTTTCCGACAAATAAACATCTAAATGAATCATTACTCTGTGATAGTTCCTTAGTACGTAGTAATTTTGAAAGAAATGGGAAAAAACGAAAAAATGGCAATCACAGGAAAATCGAACACATACCTATATATACGCCATATCTGGCTAAAAAAAAGATAGGCATGGGTAGCCAGATCATCTAGAAACACTTTCCAACACTATAAAAATATAAGTTTTACGACACTACTTGCCAATTCCTTACGGTAACATGACTAAACAAAAAAATGCAAAACAAATAAAAAGGGGAACTCGCGGAAAAATGGCTAACATTCTAATATACGGCATTTCAGAAAAAAAAAATCAGTCACGTGCTAGGCAAACCATCAAGGCACATTTTCCGACAAATAAACATCTAAATGAATCATTACTCTGTGATAGTTCCTTAGTACGTAGTAATTTTGAAAGAAATGGAAAAAAACGAAAAAATGGCAATCACAGGAAAATCGAACACATACCTATATATATGCTATACCTGGCTAAAAAAAAATAGGCATGGGTAGCCAGATCATCTAGAAACACTTTCCAACACTATAAAAATATAAGTTTTGCGACACTACTTGCCAATTCCTTACGGTAACATGACTAAGCAAAAAAATGCAAAACAAATAAAAAGGGTCACTCGCGGAAAAGTGCCCAACATTCTAATATACGGCATCTCAGATAAAAAAAAAGACATGCACGTGTTAGCCCAACCATCAAGGCACACTTTCTAACACATAAACATGAAAAAAAAAATCAATAATATACGGCAATTCCTTACTACGTAGTAAATTTTTACAAATATTGGAAAAAAACAGAAATTGGCAACCGAAGTTAAATACCCAATATACCAATAACTACGTCGTATCTAACAAAAACAAAGTCACGTATGGGTAGCCAGATCATCTAGACACACTTTCCAACACTAAAAAAGCAAAAGTTTTACGACACTATTCGGCAATATCTTACGGAAAAATGACTTGGCAAAAAAATGATAAAAAATTAAAAAGGGGCACTCGCGGTAAAATGGTCCTTGTGGTGATGAACGACATTTTAACTAAAAAAAAAATCATGCACTTGGTAGCCAAACAATCCACCAAGACTTTCCACAACTGATAACCTCTACAAGTTGCACCATTCTACGACAATTTCATAATACGTAATAACTTTGGTAATTATGCAAATAACCTTAGAAGGGTAAACTCGGTCGCGTTCGACCCCGACACGTCTCAGAAATCGGGGAAGGAGTACAGCTACAGCAATGCACATCTGGACACTACTAGAGCGTGTAGGCGAGACACCTACTGCAGGTCGATGACCCACAAATTCAGTCACGGGGGTGAGTCACGTGAGAAAAAACTGTTTTTTTTTTTTACGCTCGGGGTCGCGGACGACCCACTGTACCTATCCAGGGTTAAAGTATACTACTTAACAGCTATAAGGTGGCAGAACGCTGGTTCAAATGCATGTGCCGGCCGGCAGTAAGTGCCGGCCGGCAACAGTCAATGCCGGCCGGCAACTACACCAGGTAGTACCCAGCTGCCGGGCACACTCTTGGTGACCGGCAGACAAGGGCTGACATTAGCCGGCCGGCAAAGGTACAGGACCGATGCCGGCCGGCAGAAAAAGAACCAGAGGACTACACCAGAAAAAAAGGATGGATGCCGGGATAAGAGTGTACACTACATCCAAGCCCGGCAATCCGAAAGAGTGCATATAAGGAAGGGGAGAATCTAATTCAGGCTTCCTGACCAATGCCGTCTGGCTCTACAGGCAGGCATGGATGAGGGACCAAGGGAGGTCTGGGCAGCACTCAAAATATAAGACCAGCTGCCGGCAAGGGGCTGAGTCAATTCCACATCCTAACCTAATCTAGGTCCAGATGTAGAACGACGTACAGTACTGTAATGGCTAGGGGGAAGGGACAAAAGAGGGTCCTACCAACCTTCCTTTAGTGTTGGATCCCCTGAAGCCAAGAAACTTATCTTAGCCTAAGGGAGATCCAAGGGGGGAGGCCAGCAATACTTGCCAGCTCCCAGAGCACCAAAGCAAGGAAGGTGTTGCTACTCGTAGGGAAAGAAACTTATCCTCCCCTGAGAACAACAACAAGGACTAGTCTGGTAGATCACAAAAGAAGGAATCATATCCACAGAAACCTTCGGTAGTGACCTAAGGAGGCTAAGCCACCTTTGTGTGTGTCAGGCCAGCGAGGGAGACTCTACCCCAAGCCAGACAAACACAGACTCAGACTAAAAAACTCTGTTGTTCTGTCCCTCTTTGAACCAGACTTACTGGAACAGGAAGGTACAGTAACACCCCAGTATAGTTTTATCGAAAATTAATTCGGAAAAAAACCACTTAGGGATAAGCCCAAGGCTTAAACAGAGGGAAAGGGATTGCATACCTTCTCCGAAGAAAAGAAAGCAACCGGGGAGTATGAGAAAGTATACTAAGGCTCCATAAGCAACTTAGCCTAGGCACCAAGAGAATCGATTACCTAAATCACTGAAACTCACTCGTATACTATCTTGGATATATTCCACACAATCTTAAATGTATAAAACATAGCCTATAGCTTCAATAAAATTTTAATACACTCGGAAAAACCAAAATCATACATGAAGTACTAGGACCAAACGACTAGGCTACATGGCCTAGCGTAGGCCAGAATGGCGAATACTTCGCCAAAATAATACTAAGCACGAAAGGAAATCCTATGTAATGCTAAATAATTAAAATTTATTAAAGCAAAACAACCAGGAATGTCGCTCTGACTAATTAACTTATACCTAGCGAGCGACAGCGTCCATGACGCCTCCGGTAGGCTACGGCTCATGTAACAAAGATTAAACCTATTAATCACTCAAAAATTTACCAAGAGCCTACATTTATACATAAAAGACATGGTACTCAACTTATCAGAGGCCGACAAAGACGGAGAAGCCATGAAAAGCAGAATAAATCCAAGATTTGCGAGAAACACAGGAAAAAACACCGAGTTGTTAAGCTACGCAAAAAGGAATACAGATGGCGCTAGGATTGGCGCCAAGCACGCTTACGAACAGGAGAAAAGGAGCCTTGGGAGCGGATCCCCCTTTTTCTTTCCTGAATTCGTTTCTGGCCAATTGCCCCCTCGAACCTCGCTCTCCACATCAGCGCACCCATGGATGCCTACGCTCACCTCCTCACGTCGTACCCGGCACTTTTCTGTCCAGAACTTCGCCAAGGGCCCACTGTTCCTGCCAAGCACGGTATTTATCACCATATGAATACGACGGGACCCCCAGTCTTCGCAAAATCCAGACGTCTGGCACCGGAACGATTGGCAGCCGCCAAACAGACGTGCGCCGAAATGGAAGAAATGGGCCTTTGCCAAAAGGCCTCCAGCCCTTGGTCATCACCCTTACACATCGTTCTGAAGAAAGATGGTTCCCTCCGTCCGTGCGGAGATTACAGGCGTCTTAACATGCAAACAGAACCGGATCACTACCCCCTCCCAAACATTGCCAACGTGACCGCCTACTTGCACAAAGCGAAGGTTTTCTCTACGCTCGACCTCCTGAAGGGGTATTATCAGGTGTCTCTGAACCCAGAAGAAATCCCCAAGACTGCCATCACCACTCCGTTTGGTAAATACACCTTCAATTACTCCTGTTTTGGCCTTCATAATACTTGGGCCACGTTTCAACGTCTCATGGATGGCATCTTAGGGGACCTCCCCTTCTGCGTATGTTATTTGGACGACATACTTGTGTTCTCCTCCTCAAAAGAGGAACACCTCCGTCACCTGCGCATCGTGCTCGACTGCCTGTAAAAAAACGGTCTCGTAGTCCGGTACAAGTGTACCTTTGGCGCCAATGAAGTGTCGTTTTTAGGGCACCGCATTAGTCCTGAAGGAGTCCATCCCCTCCCTGGTAGCAGCCGTTCAGCACTTCCACGCGCCCTCGACCGGCAAAGCTCGTCTGGGGTTCTTGTGCATGATTAACTATTATCACCGTTTTCTGTCAGCCATTGCCGCTATTCTTGCCCCCCTCTCTGCCTCCCCCAAAGGGCAAGCCAAAGGACCTGAAGTAGGGTCCCCTTCAAGAAGCGGCCTTATGCAATGAAAATAAGGACCTATCAACTGCTGCGGCTCTAGCTTTTCCTATCGCACATGCCCCTCTCCTCCTCCTCTCCACCGATGCCAGCGACGTCTCTATTGGTGCAGTACTCGAAGAGGTGGTCAACAGCTCGCCCCGCCCATTGGCCTTCTTCAACAGAAAACTGTCCAAGGCAGAATCGGGTTGTTCTACCTTCGATCGCAAATTGCTGGCGGTTCACTTGGCTGTCCGTAACTTTCACCATTTCTTAGAAGGTACGCCCTTCGTCATTCGTACAGACCAAATGCCTTTGGTGCATGTGTTCACTCGACAGTCTGACGCCTAGTCCGGCCGCCACCGCCGACATCTCTCCGCTATGGCTGAATACAATTGCACCCTTCAATACGTCCCTGGGAAAATGAATCCCGTTGACGATGCCCTGTCAAGAAACACGTTGGCTGCTGTTTATCTGGGATTGGATTACAATGCCCTGGCTGAAGCTTAACGACAAGATCCAGAGTATCAAGCATGTAAGACATCCTGCACGTCCTTCCGTTGGGAAGACTTCCCCCCAAAAGACTCGAATACCACCCTCCTCTGTGACGTCAGTACTGGTAGACCGCGACCTTGGAATTCTGCTCCCATGCGCCGATAGGTGTTTGATTTCATTCACGGCCTTTCAAATTCCTCGTGTCGTTCTATTGCACAGCTGCTGAAGACTAAGTTCATTTGGCACGGCATTTCTAAGGATGCCAAAGATTGGGTCTGTCCCTGTACTTCTTGCCAAACTTCCAAAGTACATCGACACTCGGATTCAGTAGTGGGCACCTTTCCTCATCATCAGCATCGTTTCAAACACATTCACATCACAAGGACATCGTTACATGTTTACCGTCATCGACCACTCCACTCGTTGTCCTGAAGCCATTCCCATGGAAACTGCGACGTCCGCCTCATGTACATCTTCCTTACTCTCAGGATTGATTGCAAGATTTGGTATCCCTAAGCATATTACTTCTGACAGGGTTACCACTTTCAGCTCTCAATTGTAGACATCATTACCTAATCTCCTGGGCATCACCCTACATCAGACAACAGCCTACAACCCGCTGCCAATGGAATGGTTGAACGTTTTCATCGCACCCTCAAAGCAGCTTTCATGTACCGCTTCAATGATTCCAACTGGTTTGCTCAGCTTCCCTGGGTCCTCCTGGGACTAAGGACCACTCCTGAAGACACCATCAACGTCTCGTCAGCTGATATGGTGTATGGCGATCCGTTGGTCGTCCCTGCCGAATTTTTTTCTTCTACAACCTCCTCCGACGATCTCCAGCACATACGTCACGTCGTGGGAAAATTTACTCCATGCCCCCAGACTTAAAAGCCCCAGCGAAGCATCACTTATCAACAGACTTGCACTCTGCAACGCACTTTCTCCTGCGCAACGACACTAGCAAGCCACCATAAACGCCCCTTTACACGGGCCCTTTCCTTGTGATCCGACGCAGTCCGAAAGCATTCTTCTAAATATTCATGGCAAAGAAGAATGGGTCTTCATTGATTATCTAAAACCTGCTTATCTCCTGCCAGATGATCGGCCTACAGTTTGCCTCTATAGATCTGGGCACCCTATTTAACATGTACAGTATGTCATTTTTAAGGGGGGAAGCCATGTACCAACCGCATGTCACATGATTGTACATAGTTCATTTTGTGTATACATTATGCTTGTATCTTCGCTCTTCCTCGTACTAAAAAGAACCAGAATAAACATGCCTGCTGCTCTCATCTGTAACAGTGTGTGTTCTTGATCTTGAAATTTCTTGTTGCTTTGAGCTTTTGTATATAAAGGAGAGTGTTCTATAATAAACTCACTCTTTTGCTTTCATACTGTCTTTGAGTCACAACCTTCTCTTGGCCCGTCACACTATTTACAAAAACCGCTTTAATGGCATTTTATTTGCTTTCTTCAGTTGGACTGATGGAATGATTAGGGCTAACAAATTAATTAAACGTATACAACAGTTATATACTCATTGAATACTGTTTCCCCATGTGAATTCCGGCATGGGCGTTTTTTTTTTAAACGTAAGTTATTGTTATTTTCTCAACATTAGGTTGAAATTAAAATTTAGGTTAATTCCAAATTAACTTAATATTGACCAGGTTAATTAGGCTAATGCCAATATGAAATATTGAAAATAATAATAATAATAATAATAATAATAATAATAATAATAATAATAATAATAATAATAATAATAATAATAATAATAATAATAATAATAATATATTGAAAACAGTAACTTTAGAATAAAAATTTCCTATATAAACTATAAAACCTTTACCTGCAAAAGAGGAGGAGGAATAAGCTATAAAAGTGTGCCCGAGTGTACCCTCAAGCAATAGAAATCTAACCAGGTATAGTGGAAGACCATGGTAAAGAGGCTATGACACTAACCAAGAATAGAAAAAAAATAGTTTGATTTGGGACTGTCCTTCTCCAAGAACGGCTTACCATATAGATAATAATAATAATAATAATAATAATAATAATAATAATAATAATAATAATAATAATAATAATAATAATAATAATATGATTATTATTATTATTATTATTAATATTATCATTGTTGTTGTTGTTATTGTTATTATTATTATTATTATTATTATTATTATTATTATTACTATTATAATAATAATAATAATAATAATAATAATAATAATAATAAGAAGAAGAAGAAGAAGAAGAAGAAGAAGAAGAATATACTGTAAGAGAGAGTAATAGTAATGATGAAATTATAGATAACACAAGTGCTATATAAGGTAATAAATAAGTAAGATGAAAATTTTATATAATGAAAAGGTAAAAAAAAAGGCTTTATTATTGATTTAACTGAGATTCTATTCTCATAAGTCAGAGAAACTTGAATAATTATTGAACAGCTCAATAAAGACGTTACAAGCATAATCATATCCAGAAATATGAACTGAAGGTTTTGATGAACTATGCATAATATAATTTAACTCATTTTTGTTTTCCCAAGAGAGGAGAATCTTCAAAATTTAGCAATGTTAAAACTTTGAAATCAATTTACTCTCAATTAATCCTATCCAGCAATTCTTGAAACGAGTTTGAACAATTTAAATTTGGTATGATTTTTGTTCTTTTCCAGTAATGTAAACTTAGAAAGTATGTTCAGAACCTCTGCTATGAATGTGATGATATAGATTAGGTCGATACTTAAGGTGATCGAAAAAAATGGTGATTTAGTAATGATGTAGAATAACGTTCGAAAATATAGTGAAAACATTTGTCGACATCAAATATCATAGAATTCCTTAGGAAATAAAAATAATAATAATAATATCGATTTCTTACACCAAGGTATGTTGAGTGTTGGTTGTGGTGGCCTTTTTTGTAACGTCTCTGCATGGTGATCGCAAGGCTGGGATTTGAGTGTTGCTCAAACTTGCTAGTTGCTTTGGTCATTGCAATCTCACCATCCTTATGAGGTAAGGATTGGGGTCGGGGTCTAGGTAGCCCAAAGATCTACCTGATGAGTAGACAGCAGCAATAGTCTGGCCTGGCTTGGTCCTAGCTTGAGTGGAGAGAGGCTTGGGTGCTGATCTTATGTATATGGAGTCTCTAGAGCATTGTCCTGCTGGCTAGAGCATTGTCACAGTCTCCTGCCTCTAGCATTCATGAGCGGCCTTTAAACCCTAAAACGTCTTTTCTTTCAATCTTTAAATTCTATCCACCTCTGGTTAGATAGATCTATTATCAGGTTCCCTATTTACAAAAAACAAAATTGATTTCAAAGATGTCAAATCTCTCAGGATTGATAACTGTAATAAAAGAGGCGAGAGAAAGAAAGAGATACGAACAGATAGATTGACGTCGGCCTATATAAATTATGATCTTGCAAGTAAATAGGAGCGCTCTTCCTTCACCGGCTTTTGTCTAGGTCACGGACCTCTGTCATTCCCCTATCTTGAGGCTAGGCCCCACATAAAGCACCGAGAAGCCAGCGCTCATAACTTAAGAATATGGTACACTTTTGCCGGCCAGTAGCAGGATAGAAGTTTGGAGAATCTTCAACGCCTTTTACCATTGGTGTAGAAGGAACTTTTTTCCCCATGGCCCGAGACGTTGAAGGGGAATTATTCAGAAGTGTTTGCTTTGGAGAATCATTTTTTCAGGATGGAGTCCCCTACCTGCCTGTTAATAGTGCTCATTTACAGTAGTTCGCAACATATTGCAAATCTTGAAGCTCTAGTTTACATTCTCATTACTCAATTTCCAGAAGAATTTTTCATTCTTGTTTTGA
>NC_090736.1:112079679-112094679 GCF_036898095.1 Palaemon carinicauda
AAGGCTGATTTGCAGGTGGAAATCGTATTGGCTGCTAAGCCTTGTCAATGAAGGTGAATAAAGAAGGATATGCAGAAATCTATAGAGATTTCCGTAGGGTTTTTTACCTTGATGAAGGATACCCACTTCTTCCAGGATGATTCATATTGCCTTCTGGTAGACTTAGTTTTGTATTCCTCTAGGAAGTCTAAACTTTTCTTCGAGATCCCAAACCTTTTCTTTACGGCTAGAGAGAGAAAATCATGAGATGAAGGTCTTTGAGTTTCATTGATGAAGCGAAGACAGTCAACTTCTGCACCTGTTGGGAGAGAACTTGGCCCGGCATGGGGATCAGCTTGAGCTGTAGCTCCAGGACTAGGGGGAACCAGTTGCTCAGAGGCCACTTGGGAGCCACTAGGGCTGTTGTCCCTTTGAGGGTTCTCAGTTTGGAGAGGACTCTCAGCAGAAGGTTGGGTGGAGGGAATAGGTAAATTTTGGAACATCTGTTCCAGTCCAGGGACTTGGTGTCCACTGCATCTGCTTTGGGGTCATCGTATGGGGCCACATATTGAGGAAGTTACTTGTTGTCGCTCGTTGCGAAGAGGTCGATCTGTAGTTCCGGGACTTGACGAGTGATAAAGGAGAATGATCTTGCGTCTAGGGATCATTCGACTCTATGGGGTGTCCGCCGTCACACTGCGGAATCCTTGTAGGTGAACGGCAGATAGGTGCCATTTCTTCCTGTCTGCCAGGCGGAAGATGGGTAATAGCACCTGGTTTATGTGGGGCGATCTCGAGCCCTGACGGTTGAGACATCTGACTACTACCGAGCTGTCCAGAATTAGACGGATGTGTATCGAGGGACGCGGGGATAATTTCTTTAGGGTGAGAAGAACTGCCATGGCCTCAAAGATGTTGATGTGAAACTTCTTGAATAGGGGAGACCATGTTCCTTGAACTTGCCGTTGATGGGAGTGACCCCCCCAACCCTCCAGAGAGGCGTCCGTGTGGATGTTGATCGATGGAGGCGGAGGTTGGAGAGGGATGGATCTTTTCAAGGTCCTTGCTTCTGACCACGGTCTTAGAAGGGAGCGAAGCTGTGCTCGTAGCACTGGGTTTGTCACTGAGCCGGACTGTAGGGAGCCGAGTACTTGCTCCTGCTGTCGTCTTGAGATCAGTTTGGATTTGAGAAGTCTTCTGACAGACCCGGCCATTTATTTCCTTTTCTTCAGTGGATTGGAAAGGCTGTGTGACCGAAGATCCCAATGGATTCCCACCCATTGGAACTTCTGAGCTGGAGCGAGGCGAGACTTCTTGGTATTTATTTTGAAACCCAGATGTTCCAGGAACTGGGTCACTTTGCTGCAAGCTCTCAAACATTCTTCTGGCGATGTCGACCAGACCAACCAGTCGTTGAGGTAAGCCATCACTTGGACGCCCTGAAGGCATATCTGGTGGATGATTGTGTCTGCTAGCTTGGTGAAGATTCTTGGAGCCACGTTGAGCCCGAAGGGCATAGCTCTGAAGGCGTAGCTTCTTCATTGAAGCCAGAATCCTAGGTAGGAGGAAGCGTGATGGTTTATTGGGATGTGCCAGTAGGCGTCCGCCAGGTGTATTGAGACCCTGTAGGCCTTCTGAGGCAGTAGTGTTCTTATTTGTTGAAGGGTCAGCATCTTGAATTTGTTGTTCGTAATGAACTTGTTGAGGGGAGACAAGTCGAGAATGACTCTAAGTTTGTCTGAGTCCTTCTTGGGAACACAAAATAGTCTTCCTTGGAACCTGGTGGACTATACCCTCTTGATCACCATCTTGTTCAAGAGTTCTAGGACATATTCATCCAAGATGGGGGTTGAAGGCTGGAAGAATTGGTTGAAAGTTGGCAGTGGTTGCGTCCAGCTCCAACCTAGTCCCTTCTTGATGATGCTGTGTGCCCAAGGATCGAAGGTCCAACGATCCTGAAAGTGGCGGAGTCTTCCTCCCACCGTAAGCACTTCATTGCTTCTGGTTTCCCAAGGGTTTGCCACCTCGGCTGCTAGCTCCCCTTCCTCCTCTGCCCCGGGAGGGGTGGTGAGAGGAGTCTCTGATGGAGCCTCTACGTCTGGGACGAAAGGTAGAGGATGGTCGTTCATAGGCAAGGGTGAAGACCGGTGATTGGGACACCACTGGCTGGGGGACCAACTGAAAGGTCTGTTGTGGTTGTGCAACCACTTGGGGAGTAGCAGGAGCCGGAAACTGGCATTTGGGTTGACGCTGCAGGTGTCGTGGTTTGGAGGAATTCCTCTTAGGCTGAGGGCCTTCTTCCTGAGAGGATTTCCTTTTGCGGGACATGCCCCACATGTTGAGAAGGTTTCCGGTTCTTAGAGGCGGCTTTGTCCACGATCTCTTTCACCAGAGCTGTTGGGAAGAGAAGTTTGGCCCGGATGTTGGAGGAGATTAGCTTCCGAGGATCGTGTTTCTCTGCTGCATTGACAAACACAAATTCTCTGCATGCTCTCCGGGCCTTGATGAAGCTATACAATTCCTTTATCATGGTCACTAGGTGGGTCTTCGCGAGAACCATTTACAAATCTGGGACCCTAACGCCCCCGGCCATGACCTGAAGCTGAATTTGAAGAGACAGGGAGGCAGCTAGTCTCTCCTTGGTCTCCTGCTCCCGACGAAGAGGGTGGTCGTTCAGCTTTGGAAGAGCCTCATGGAACTGACATCCAGCCGCGTCAGGTTCCAGTTTCCCGACCATGAAAGTGAACTGGATATCTTTCCAGAATCTGTCGTTGGCGGGAAGGGCGAGGGAGAGAGGCCTACACTCCTCCAGGGGTAGGGCAGGGCTTTCCTTCTTCCACCGCCTTCATGACCGCATAGAAGGCCTTTTCTACAAAGGGAAAGGTCGCAGTAGAGGGAGAAAAAAAGGGAAAGGTCGCAGTAGAGGGAGCAAGAAAGGACGGGTGCTTCTTGCTCGATGCCAGCATTTTAGAGTTGGTAAAACTACAACTCTTAAGACACTCTGCCAGCATCGCTTGGGCTTTCGAGTGATCGAACACGATCACTTCTTTGGGTTCGGTCACTTCCTTAAAGGCCGGTTCGGACCTGAGCCAGACGTAACAGTCCGGGTAAGTCTCAAAGCTGGGGAAGAATTCTACTTCTTCCAAGAGGATGGACCCAAGCCGATCATTAATGAAGATTTTACCAGTTGTAATTTGCATATGCTTGGCGTACCCCCATAGGTTAGACTCCGAGCAGGGGAGAAGACCCTTAACCGAGATCTTCTTCGGTAGTTTCATACCACAACAAGGGTTACTGGAGGTGTTTCGGCGACCTCGCCTTCCAAATCAGGGAACTCCACCTGATCTTCTTCTTCCACCAGATCCTCACCCATTAGGGTCCTCTCGGTGTTGTCGGAGACTTCCGACATCTTCTCCACCTCGTCGAGATGACACTTTCGGAGTGTAGCCGAAATGTCGTGTTCAACTACTAGTTGGACGCAGGGAATCTGATCCTGGGGAATCACAGAGTCCGAAAGAGCTTTATGGAAAAGCAAGGCCCTCATCCTCTCGTTGGGGAGATAAGACCCGGTGGCGTTCTTCTGGAAACCGCGCACCCACTTGCGCAGTTTCTCTCGAGCGTTGTCCCTGGCCTCCGCGGATGGAAAGTTATCGAACGCCTCATCAAGAAGGCCTTTGCAGGTTGAGCAGAACTGCGGATCCCAATACTTGAGATTGCCCTTATTTGCTGCACAGGGGGCGTGGGTCCGGCACGCCTTATGCCCGTAGAAGTCCAGGCGGCGAACTCCGCAGAAGGAACTCTCATACTTCACGTTCTCTTCCTGTAAAAGAAAGAGATCATGAGTAAGTGAAAGACATAGTTATGGCTTACATTACTCTTAAGATTAAGATTCACTAATCTGTAGAATTGGTTTTATGTGAGCTCAGGATAGGTGAGCTAGAAAGGAAGTAAGAAGACATACTTGTGAGTCCCATCCAGCCGGTTACCGTGACCTTTTCTGCAGTCAATTCCTTAGGACCTGAGGTTCTAAAGGAGAGAATAGTATCCTTATGGATGAGCCAAACTTACGCTTCCTTATAAAGGAATTGTCTACAGAGTGGAGAGGATCTGAAATCATTCAGAACCTAGAGAGAAGAAGGGGGGAAATAGGATAAAACCCCCTTTTATTTGGGTAGGTCCCATTAAGAAACTGCACTGAGAAGCACAGAGTATGCTGGAAATATTGTACTGTACAACCGTACACCCCAGCCACTGTTTTTAAGGTATGAAATATCAAAGAAAGAGCGGTCAGGCTATCCGGCTGGATTAGATCGACTGCCAGCACGGGGCCGGCAGCCGGGGGGGAGGGGTGCTTGTCCATGGAAGCCGTAGGGGCGGCACCGGAAGGCTGGCGGAAAGCCGGAGGCCTGTCTGGCGGGGGTGAATCCATCTAAGGCTACATACTGAGTAGCAGAGAGGTAGGAGACACCTAGGAAGGCGACCGCCGGCAGGGAGGCGGCCTCCGGCAGCCGGCAGGCTGTCGGCGCTGGTGAACCTAGCTGGTTACATAAGATGGAGGGGAGGGTTACCTGAGATGTCAGCGGCAGCGTCGGCAAGGGGCGGCATCCCCCGGCAGCCGGCAGGCTGTCGCCTTAGGTAATCCTCAGATAGGAACTTCCTATGAAGTTGGAAGGTCACTTGGGGTGTCGGTGGCTAGCGGCGTCAGGCGGAGACGGCAGTGGACCGGCACCATGATAGAAGAGAGAAAGATAAGGAGGGAGTGGGGAAGGGTAATGTTCGATACTCGACTGGCTTCCCTCCGGAAGGAGTGCTCTCATGATAGGAGGGGATACGCCTTTCATCCGGCGGCCGGGGGCCGGCAGACGGCTGGATGCCTGTGGTAATCCAAAGGAGGATCAGAGAACAGTAAAAAAAGAGAAGGAGATCTTACGTCGGCAGGCCAGCCGTCGACACTATCCTATATTTCGACTATGAGGAGGAAGTGTAGCAGAGCGGCCAGCCAAGAAGAAGAGCACAGCCTAACCTACAACTCTCCCCAGGGGAAGAGTTTTAGGACATCGGACAGGGGTGTGATGGGCAAGCCAACACAAAGGGATAGAGTGGGGAGGGGGTTAGGGGTCTGAGGGAGCAGAAGGGGTCGCAACCCTAAAGGTCCTAAGGTGTGGGGGGAATCTATTAGATGCTAGACTACCCAGGCAGGAGAGAAACACTCTCCAACCCTATGGTAGGTAAGCTCAGAGTACGCACAGCACTAGTGTACCGTCTTAAACTATAATAAAACAGAATCACCCAAAGCCTAACCTAAACCAGGAGAGTCTTCTCCTAGACTAGGGAGGGCTGGGAAGACATATCGCTAGGCTACAGGGAGGAAGGGACGTGTCCCAACCAAGAGCAGTCTAGGGGAAAGGGCAGAGTTCTTCCACCTTCAGTCTCAGTCGATACCTAAAAGGAAATGCGATCCCTAAGGGTGGACTGGGATGAACGATAGGTACTCTGGGGTTCTGTCCGAGGTCCACCATATACTATGGTAGGGAAGAGAGAAGAACGATCTCCCCCAACCTACCCGAAAAATTCCGGGTAAGGTGGCAAATATATAGCAAAGCTACCCAGAGGGAAGTTACCCGAAGGTAACAGGGGGGATAAGGAAGCATACAAGGGCCCCAACGTTGGGTTAGGGGAGTTTGACATGGATGGACCAGGCACGGTCCCTTGTATGGTCCCTAGAAGGAAAAAGTACATGTGCAACACTGCATCTTGTATATGTTTAAAAATGCCTATGTATTCTTTAACATTAACACTAGGAACACATACTATATCATGCAGAAGTAAACATGAACACTAGGCTGCGGCCTATGCTAGGCTAGAAGTCTAGTATGGGGTCGGGTAACTAAGAACGCCGAAGAATACCATCGGCATAATATAACTAATTCCTAGCAATGAAGACTAAATAACTAATGATATTTGTTTAGTTATATGGGCGGGAAGGCTGTCTGGCTAACTAAATAAAGTATGTGAAGCGAGCAGCGGCGTCATAAAATGGCGCCTCCGGGCAAGGCACAGCTCTGCCACAAAACACAAGATTTAAGCGTAAAAAATCTTTACTCTACGGCTAGAGCATATTTAAACAATACAAGAATCTGGTACTCAACTTTCCAGAAAAAAGTGAGGCTGAAGGTTGTGACATGGCGAAGGATGCAAAAGATAATTAGAGATCACTGGGAAAACCAACTGATATAGAAAGCTACAGGAGTAGGAATGAGGACAGACATGACGTCACACAGTATGGCGGACAGCTATGGCCGCTGTTTGTTTATGTTGCGAGTACCGTTACAGTAACGAAGGAGGGTATATATATATATATATATATGTATATATATATATATATATATATATATGTATATATATATATATATATATATGTCTTATTTATAACTGTAATCGAACAGTTTAACATGTTTTTTCAAAAAGGCCCATAAAAGAAACACAGGAAATATGAATAAATCACACTATATTTCGGTCAATAAACATCGACCCTCTTCAGGATGTAAAGTACAAGTGAGGCTTACAGTGGAGAGTGACGATTTATATATGAAAGCAAAAGGGTGTGTTCAATTGTTCTATAGTTGTTATAATTGCTGGAAGGATTAGCCAAATTTAATTACATCCAGGTGCGTGTTCTTATTGTTGAGCCGCTTGGAGGAAGTCTTGACCTCTGATGCATGTCTGGTGGTCGGTCTCCGTGGATTATCTTCTTAATGATAGGGTTGAGAAGAGTATTGTCCACTGTGTCAGCTTTCCATTGGCCCCCACATAGGTTCATTGTGTTTGATTGATTTATGATGGCTGATTCCAGGATTTTCCTTCTGTACGGACAGGTACTCTTAAAAAGCTATGTTGATGACATTTTCACATATTGGGATGATAGCTGGGGAGATTTCAATATATTTTTCAATAATCTAAATTCCCTAGTCCCTAGCATAAAATTTAAAACTGAATGGGAAAAAGATGGAAAATTAGCTTTTTTGGACATACTAATTATAAGGGAATCGACGGGGTATAATTTCACTGTGTATAGAAAACCAACTTTCTCTATTTCCTACATTCATTTCTTTAGTTATCACGACATTTCTGTAAAAATTGGAGTAGCTTGCAATCTATTTCTTAGAGGTTTGAGAATCTGTTCCCCAGCCTACCTAAATAAAGAATTTGAAATCATCCGTAAACAACTCGCCCAGCTATTCTACCCGACGTATGTCATAGAAAAGGCCATCAACAAAGCCAACACGATATATTATAAAGATCATGATGTTACTAACCAAAGAGATTTTAAAAATAAGATAAAACTCCCATATATAGAAGGTATTAAAAATATAACAAATCATATCAAAACTGAGAACCCCTTTGTTTTTTCATATCCAAAGACCATAGGAAGCGCCCTTATTAATGTTTATCAAAATAAAAGAGAGATAGAATCCGGCGTTTATAAAGTACCCATGTAGGGATTGTGAAAAAGTGTACGTTGGGCAAACTGGCCGTTCGCTATCTCAAAGATTATCCGAACACAAAAAGATCTGTTAGATATGGGTATGAAAACTCGGGGCTTTTCATTCACCTTAGGGATTTAGGGCACCAGATTAACTGGAGTGAGTCGTCTTTGCTTTTTAAGAGTACCTGTCCGTACAGAAGGAAAATCCTGGAATCAGCCATCATAAATCAATCAAACACAATGAACCTATGTGGGGGCCAATGGAAAGCTGACACAGTGGACAATACTCTTCTCAACCCTATCATTAAGAAGATAATCCACGGAGACCGACCACCAGACATGCATCAGAGGTCAAGACTTCCTCCAAGCGGCTCAACAATAAGAACACGCACCTGGATGTAATTAAATTTGGCTAATCCTTCCAGCAATTATAACAACTATAGAACAATTGAACACACCCTTTTGCTTTCATATATAAACCGTCACTCTCCACTGTAAGCCTCACTTGTACTTTACATCCTGAAGAGGGTCGATGTTTATTGACCGAAATATAGTGTGATTTATTCATATTTCCTGTGTTTCTTTTATGGGCCTTTTTGAAAAAACATATATATATATATATATAGTATATATACATATATATATATATATATATATATAAATATATATATATAATATATATATATATATACCTAACAATCTCAGTGGAACGTGATGCTCAGATGCAGAGGAGCCACAGAGAAAATTAGAATATAGAGACTTATAGAAAAATGACGCTCCCATACCAGCTACCTGAGCTGATATGAGGTGTTTACTGGCGGATATCACCTGATATCAGCTCAGGTAGCTTGTATGGGAGCGTCATTGTTCTATAAGCCTTTATATGTATGTTCGTAGGTTTACTGTACATATAAAATGTAAGGAAACCCCCTCTCAATAAATAAGTCCTCTGAAGAAGTATCCCTGTCTAATTCTTTTCTCAATCTGAATTTTCTCTCTACATTTATGTAGATCAATAATTTTTGTACTACCTGTATATATATTTTGAAGTGTTCTAACATAATATTCACCTATTCCTTGCAGTCAAAGGCCTTTCATTTCTGCTGAAGTTTGGCAAAATTAAAAGCATTTTCATAGTCAATAGATGTCATGCATAGTGGTTTGTAATATTCTGTTGATTTTTTCATTAGCTAGTTTATTACATGGACATAGCCAGTTGTTGAATACCTGTTTCTAATACCCCTCCTTCTTTATTGATTGATTAAAGTCTGACTTTCTTTCTCTTCTGCCTAATATGATCTTGTGAATGTTACATTTATTTGAACTTTGATTCCAAAACATAATATAGGCCTGGAGAAGGATCACAAAGTGATTTGAAGTAAGTCTATAGGCCAAAAATTGATAGAGAAGAGTGAATCTGATTCTGCTTTTATCATGAAAACTATTTACATGGAAGTTTGTCCGGAGATAAACTGTTTTGGACGCCGGAAAGATATTGTCTATTCAATATATATATATATATATATATATATGTGTGTGTGTGTGTGTGTGGTGTGTGTGTTTGTCTGTGTATCTGTGTGTTTTATCAAATTTCTTTATATGTGAAATAAGTGAAACTAACCAGTTATAGAGCATGAGTGTAAATAGCCGAAATTTGATTTATGTTTCACATATTCTTTAACAAGGCGGGGTAACGTCTGGAAGTGGATGGCTGTGTGTGTGTGTACGAGATTCCCAAAACGATTATGTAATAAAATATGAGGTGGGAAGATGTATGGCTGATGCCTATTCCAATAGTGATATGAATTCATCACAGTAGCGAATAATCTTTCCATTCCATATGATATTTATTCAACAGTAAAGGAATCTTTCATCTTTTTTAACTTTGATTCAAGGTTAGATAGAATGTTTCTTAATCCATTATATTTAACTTCGCAAGGCCGAGAAAGAGAGAGAGAGAGAGAGAGAGAGAGAGAGAGAGAGAGAGAGAGGAGAGGTCTCACCCCAAAAAATCGGAAAAGTATTATTACAAATGATTGATGAGGCTCATTTATCTTAGAATGTCGAAGAAGCCTTATCGATGCTAAGTGAGTTGAATCAAATTAGCAACTCTCTCTCTCATATCTATCCATTTTCTTTGGAATTTCAACGCTTTCTTTCGTTTGAAGAATGAGATTTATATGCGTCTTTACTCAGTTCTTTCTTTGCTCGCCCAAATTATACGGACAAAGGATATTTTCCCAAAAATATTTTTTTTTTTTATGATAAAATCAATACTTTCGTAGAAAAATATTCTTAATGTAGATTTTCCTCCAGTTTAGCAATCTAAAGCATACCTATAAAACCGTCGTACGTTTTTAAATAAAAGATACTCATCTCAGAAAGAGTATTGAGCATTTTTTTTAAACAAGGTTGCCACTTGGATAGGGCTTACCCCTGTTTTACATATCCATGCAGTACTGATCAGTTTAAGTTTCGGTGAATTTTCCCAACCATCAACAAACTATTGAATATACAGCACAGCTGACAATCTTATTCAGAAGATATATATCCTCTTCTTATATTTTAAACTTCTCAAGCAACGACAAGACCTGAACATGTTCATTATGTTTTTTCCCAAGAAGGTTGCTTGATCTATTAAGTATGGAAATTTAGGCCTATCCGATATAATGATTACAACTTCCGTAATTCCGTATCAGTGCTGAAGAAACGATTATAATTTAGGGTAGAAAATGAAAGCAGCAATGTTTATGTCTAATGGGCCCTAGGACGGGAATTTTCTTGCAAGCTTTCTTGGTTGGATGTCCAAAAACGCTGAAAAAAAGTTATACACTTCGCTGGATACATTGGAATATGGCCACCTTTGATTTTGAAAATGATTGAGTTTATTCCTATCATACTTTTGAAAAGGAATACTCTATTGATTTTTTCAGACTGTATATCTAATAATCTTCCTCGACAACATTTAATTTTATTTAATACTCGATGGAGGAGGGTCTAATATATTGAAAGGTTTGTTCCAATATATATATATATATATATATGTGTGTGTGTGTGTGTGTGTGTGTGTGTGTGTGTGTTTGTGTGTGTGTGTATATATATATATATAAGACTGGGTTTTGTATCATCACTATCATTACCGTGCATAGGTCCACAAGTGAATAATATTTTCAGCTGATTATGGAGGTCATTTACAATAGCTCAAAATTGCCAGTTCAAGGATAACCTACTTATTCCAGAAACAATAAGGGTATTTACACCAATTATTTGGCAATGGCCCCATATTGTATAAACGTAAGTGTAATTATGGGGATTGAATTTTGCAGTAATTATATATAAAAAAAAAAAATGCAATGCTGCGTAGTAGGTGTATTGTATACATGAATCCTCATATAAGTAACCCGTATATGTTTCATTCCAAAGACAATATACTGTAAAATTCTTGTATAGATTAATATACATCATTAATTTTTTTGTCTTTTTTTTTTGTGTTTTTGTTGAACACTTGCTCTTCATTGATTGTTTCCATGCTATTTACAATAAGATTTTATTATATTTTTAGACGCATCAATTAATAAACCTCGTTTCATTCAAAGACATGCCACAACCAAAGACGGAATATGTTAAGAAAATTCTTACACATAGTCACATAAGCACGCACACAAACCTACCTTAAATATTAATAAGTAGTTAAACAAACCAAGATTTAACCTTCATTTATAGCAACCATACTCTTCCATCCACTGTTTTCTATGAATGACTTTAAGAATTATTTGACAAAGTGAGCTTCAAATAATAAAAATATGGTAGGTAAATAGAAAGAGAAATAGTGCCTTTCCATTTACTAATTGTTAGTTCAATACATCAGAATATATATAATTAAAATTTCAAGATCACTTTATTATAATAAAGAAATCTTTCACCTGGAGGCAAAAATGAATATGGATAATATTATTTGCATATTTGTGTTGCTTTGTATTTTACCATCATAATCATAATATATTTTTTTCTTGAAATATATATATATATATATATATGTATATATATATATATGTGTGTGTGTGTGTGTGTGTGTATAAAGATATATATATATATATATATATGTGTGTGTGTATAAAGATATATATATATATATATATGTTTATATATATAAAACATATATAATATATATATATATATAAACATATATATATATATATATATATGCTCCCACCGCAAATTTTATTCAGAGAGGTTCAATTCAACTTTTATGTATATATTATATTACATAATATACTATAGTTTTAAAAATTTAATATATCTGATTATCTAATAAGGGCAGGAATTTTCATTTATTAAAAACTTTCGAAGAGTAATGTTATCCATAAACAAATTTTTCTCAGCCAGGAATTATATTTTATGAATAGTCCTTCATGTTTGTCCGAGATCCATCTGCATGAAAAATTTAATCTATGTCCTAACGTTGAAAAAACTTTTAGTCTGTCAATCATGCTTTCAAAATTGATTGATGGATGGAAAATGGTTTGAATCAGGGAAAAGACATTCAGCTGCCAAATGATTTGCATGTTTCATCAAGATCCATACACTGATTGAAAGTTGAAAATTAAAAACTGAGGTATATATATATATATATATATATATATGAACATAACAAGCACACGTGATTTCAATCAATGTAATATCACCAACGAAAGGCATTTCATACCGAATTCTATCTTGGGAATATATATCCAATTGGAATTCATTTTCTGGTAACAGCATCTGGCCGGGTGGAGCCTCGAACCCTCACCTGTTCGGAGGGAAACCATGCCTGCAGAGACTATACAGACTGAGCTATCAAGATACCTCAGTCGGTATAGTCTCTGCAGGCATGGTTTCCAGCCGAACAGATAAGGGTTCGAATCTCCACCCGGCCAGAAGCTGTTACCCATAAAATGAATTTCAAGTGGATATATACTCCCAAGATAGAATTCGGTATTAAAGGCCATTCTTCGGTGTTATTTATATATATTATATATATATATATATATATATATATAGAGTATATATATACATATATATGTATATGTATATATATATATATATATATATTTATGTATATATATATATATATATATATACATATATATATATACACACACACACATATATATATATATATATATATGTACATATATATTCATATATATGTATATATAGACTTTTATATATATAATATATATATTACATATATATATATATATATTATATATATGTATATATATATATATGTATGTATATATATATATATCTATCTATCTATCTATCTATCTATCTATCTATATATATATATATATATATATGTAAAACCAGCTGGTATTAGTCCATTGCAGAACAAAGGCTACTTATACACACACACACACACACGCATATATATATATATATATATATGTATATATATATATATATATATATAACCAGCCGTTATTAGTCAACTGTAGAATAAAGGCTACTTATATACACACTTATACGCATACACACACACACACACACACATATATATATATATATATATGTGTGTGTGTGTGTGTGTGTGTGTGTATCTATACAAGTAGTCTTTTTTCCTGCCATGGACTAACAACGGCTTATGATATTTAAAGAGGAAATTTGATTGATATGCCTGAAGCTGAAGAAGGCACTGATTTACCCATGAATGAATTTAGTGGGTTGGTAGTCGATGCATCAATGAAAGACTAATGGTTCGTAAAGCTCTCGTACATTATAGAATAACAGCTGAGATGATATTGGCCGGAAATTAAGTGAGTCCCACAATACTGAAAACATTATTTTGTATAATGTGGCTTCAATATGCAAACCCCCATGAATGGCAGCTAGGAGTGTCGATTAAAATCGCAAAAAAAAAAAAAAATCTTAATGATTGTAATAATGACATAAGCATCATACGTATTTCAGTTGTCATATGAATATATAATATGCTCCTACTAAAGAGATTAAAGAGAAAAATTGATGAAAAGCTCAGAGAAAAACAAAAAGGTATCTCGAAAAGGTGGAAATTGTAATGACCAAATATTAATTTAAGACATATGTTATACCAATGCGTAGAAGTTAGACATTCATTTTTTTTTTGCATTTGTAGACAGTGAAAAAACCTCTGGCAGTCTGCACTGGACATTTTTTTTGAGAGTCCTGCCTTATTATGGAGTTCCTCTTTGATAGATACATTTGATAAAGTCTGTTCACGAACATAGCAAGTACGAACTTAATCTTAGCTGAGTCCTATCAAATGAATATCCAATGAACAGTGGAGTACTCCAAGGGAATGTGTTGTCCCCTATGTTTTTTTTATCCTCCCAAAGTAATGTATAGAATAGTTGGGATGGAGTAGACTATCGGACTTGATTGGTAACATGAAAAAGCTGACCTAGAGTATGTTGATGACGCTGTACTCATAAGCAAAACACCAGAGGAATTTCAAAGCTTTCTTACTAGAATGTATGAAAAATTAACCCATGGTAAGACTCAAAATAAATAAAGGAAAGACAGATGATGAAAACGGAATTTGCAACGGGAAGATGAAATATCATAGGAATGACATCCGATTAATGAGGGTGGAGTCATTTAAATATTCAGGAACTATGATAATAAGGCTATTCATCAGTGTAGTGAGATTAGTGTTACTGTTTGGGACATGAGTCTTGGAATACCATTACTACATTATCAAACAAATTCTTTAGGTTTGAGAACAAAGATGTCAGAAAGATATTTGGAGTGTAATGGCAAGGAATATTTGAAATCAAACTATAAGAGGACGTTACAAGAGTTCCATATTGGGATGAGATCGTGGTGAGGAATAGATTGATAAGGTTTGTGCATGCTCTCAGTAAGCCCCGGGAGAGATTAGTTCACCAAACTTTCAACTGAGTTGCACAAGTACCTAGGACACTTTTAAGACCAAGATCTACATGGCTGAGGACTATGAAACATGAAGTAGTAGATGATGAATGGAGAAGTAAAGATTTAAGAGTTCAAGATAGAGACGGGTAGGGAAATATACCCTATGACCTTTACTTCAATAGGCGTAGGAGGATGATGATGATTATGCATATTGAGAAAGAATAAATTTGATATAGAACTAAAGTACCAAAAGATAACAAAACAATAAAGTAGAAAAATGGAGAGCAGTTTTACCAGTAAATACTCCTGCTATATGGGTTATTTCAGTTTCATTATATAATTTTCTCAAGAGAAATATTGCACGAATAATTCTAGTAAAAATTTATACTAACTTCTCAAAGATTATCAAAAATGAGAGAGAGAGAGAGAGAGAGAGAGAGAGAGAGAGAGAGAGAGAGATCAAGCTTTTTCTTCTACCTGAATATCCGTAATAAAAAATGACAGTTTTCCCATGTAACATTATTTAAAATGCAGATTTCATTTCGTTTCTCTCGAATTCTAATCCTACAAATGACACCATCAATATTTTCTTATCTCTTTTTCAGTTTTCATTAAAAAGGGGAGAAGAAATTTGATTAAGC
>NC_090736.1:112097179-112099679 GCF_036898095.1 Palaemon carinicauda
AAATATCATTGCGGATGCATTATCACGCAACCCCGTGTCATCTTGTACGGAGCCTTTAGCTGAATTAATAGATATATCAACATCCATGCCTATTGTAAAAACAATATCTGAACAAGAAGATTTAGGCTGGAGCGCTGAATTGTTACAGACTGAGCAAAGAAAAGATCAGAAAATAGAAACAATTATAAATGCTTTGAAAGGCAATCATAAGGAAAAAGGAATATATAAAGTATAAGCAGCAGAATTATGTAATCAAAGATAATATTCTGTGTAGGACTGTGACAAGGAAAACCCGCAATACACCACATGTAACTAACGACCAGGTAGTAGTACCAAACTCACTTATTTCCACTGTCCTGAATTGGTTGCATTCAAATCCATTACATGGACACCCTGGGTTCTCATTAATGTCACAGAAAGCCAAATCATTGTTTTATTGGCATACAATGCTTACAGATATAAAAAGACACATAGCTAATTGTCACACATGTCAGGAAAACAAAGGGCATACGAAAACACCTGTCAGCCTAGGAGCTTATCCTGTTCCCAATCAACCCTTTGAAAGAATACATTTAGATTTGTTAACAGGATTTTACGAGTCAGACAGAGGAAATAAGCACCTCTTAGTAATTATAGATGCTTTAACTCGATATACAGAACTAATAGCGCTTAAAACTAAAACTGCGATTGAATGCGCTAGGAAGTTTTACGAGTGTTACATTTGTAAACATGGAATTCCACACATGATAATCTGAGACTCGGGTGGTGAATTTAATAATCACTTTCTTACCTCATTGTGTGAATTCCTCAACATAAAGAAGATTAATACCATGATATATCACCCAGAGTCGAATGGGCTAGTGGAAAGAGCAAATAGGAAGATATTAAATATATTGAGGGTAACACTAGGGGGATCAGCCCCAACTGGGATATTGCAATACCGGCGGCACTGAGTACTCTGAATCATTCATATCATATATCAATTAAAATGTCACCGCATGAAGCATTGTATGGTACCCCAGTTAGAACACCTTTCCATGTATTAACGCCTACAACTAATCTATCAAATCCTTTAAAAGTATGTATAAATGCAAGTATAAGTCGATATGATATCCTTCGAAAGAATTTAGAAGAATCACAAATCATAATGAAAAGGAATCATGATAAAATAGCGAAACCAACTAAAACATATACCGTGGGTGATAACATCTATATTCAAATCAATGTCAGAAAAGGGCTCAACTATAAACTAACCCCTAAGTTTGAAGGCCCATTTAACATTTTGGAAACATTAACGGCCAATAGGTTTAGAATTCAAAACGTAGCCCAACCCACGGATGAGAGAATAGTACCATTGTCTCACATAAGAAATTAAAAAGAAAAGAGAGGAAAAGAAGTGAGGAAAATTTTATTTTATGTGATTAAAAGTTTTCTTTTTAATACAGGAGTAATTACATATATTTTTTCTCGTTACAGGTTTCCAAGATGAATTTATTGTTGTTGGGAGTGATATTGTTCGCTCAGACATTTTTCTCGTATGGGATGAGTTCTAAGACTAAAAATATATATTTTAAATATGGCAATATAGTTGAAAGATAAGAAGACATTTTTATTACATCAACCAACGTAATTGTCGAAGTGCATATGCAAGCAATTTTTCTTCAAGAGAATGATGTCACTAGCTTAAGAACCGCCATTTCAAGGTTTTCTGCATCATTGGATGAGTAGCATAGAAGACATTTTCATTTGACTACTAAGAGTTTGCTTGGATCAACATTAAAAGTTGCAGAGATGCTATCTGATGACTTGAAAAATAAGACTGGCGAGACAGGATCTTTGGCTTATGACCTTTTGATGTGGACTGTAGGACACGAACATAAAGAAAGACGGAATCCCTTCATTTATGCTGCATTAAGCATCTTTGGGTCTGTTGCAAGTTTAGGTTTAGGAATTTCCAATCGTCTTAAAATTAAGTAATCAAAATAAGAAAATTGAGTTCTTGACTCATAAAGATGAATTGATTATGTCAGAACTAAGGGATCAGTTAGCTTCAATCAATAAAGTTATGGATTTGTTAAATGAACATTCAGATAATATCGTTCAAATTATGGAAGTACAGGATTTGTTGGCAACATTAACGTATTATGATTCAAAGATAGATCACATACATAACAGAATTGCACATTTCATTGAGAAATCCAAGGATTATGTAGAAGCTATCACGTTAGCAACTAAAGGTGTATTGTCGCCCCATCTGTTGCCTATACGTTACTTAAAATTAGTTCTGGAGAACGGAAGGGATAAACTAGGCTATGTTCCTTTGGTAGACGAACATAGGTTAGAATTTTATTACAGCCTAATTACAGTAAACGTAGATAATAACAAGATTAGGATTACAATTCCCTTTGATTCTTCTGATGCCTGGCAATCTTACAGGATATCACCATTTCCGACTTTCATGACGAATCACTCAAATCCAGTAATATCCAGTTTGACAGGA
>NC_090736.1:112107179-112117179 GCF_036898095.1 Palaemon carinicauda
ATACATCGGCCGGTCTCCCAGTAGAGCTGGGACAGGCCCTCTCTTCTATTGTTGGAATGATCCAACAAATGCAGAAGGAGAATCAGGAGAAGGTGGCTGCAATGGAACTGCGAATGCAGTGCCTTGCAGAATCACATGGGCCCCAGAAAAAGCTCAATGTGAAAGACCTTCCCTTGTGCTCAGATGCTAACCCATGGAGGTATGCTGAGCACATGCCGATGACGACTGGAAAGATCGTCATCTCGAATAAGCTGGGCTCAGTTCCCATGGAGGAGGTGGAATTCTGGCCCAGCAAGGCATCATATCCGGACTGTTATGTCCTGCTGAGGAAGGAACCAGCTTCAAAGGAGGAGACAGAGCCGAAGGAGGTCATAGTGAAGGACCATGCTAAGGCTCAAGCTCTACTTTCATCCTCGATGAAAGAGAGGGGCTTCTCTAACTCAAAGGTAGCTGCATTGAATAGGAAGCTCCCTTCCTTTGTGTCCTTGCCTACTAGAGCCTTCCCCTTTTTACAGAAAGGGTTTCTGGCTGTACTAAAAGCAATCGAGGCCGGCAAGTCTTGCCCCTCCCTAGAGGAGTGTAAACCCTTGTCGCTGGCCCTGCCTATGGACCATGAAGACTGGAAGGACGTCCATCTTACGTTCTCAGTGGGAAAGTTGGAGGGCTGATATTGCCGGACGTCAGTTCGGCAAGGACCTCCCTAAGCTGTCTGACTTTCTTTTGCGAAGTGAGTTCGATATAAAAAAAAGACTGACTGCCTCAATGTCTCTTCAGACTACCCTCGAGACGATGGCAAGTGACCCCAAGGTCCATGAAATGTTCATGGTAGTGGCCAAGCCTCATCTGGCCACAGTGACGAAGGACCTTTATGGCTTCGTCAAGGCAAGGAGAGCTTGTAGGGAGTTCGTGTTTACCTCGGCTACGGTGAGGCACGAGCCAAAGAAACTAATCTCCTCCAACATTTGGGGAAAAGACCTTTTCCCTACCGACTTGGTCAAAGAAGTTGTTGATAAGGCCGCCTTGGAGAATAAAAACCTTCTCCAGAAGCGGGGCCTGGCTATCAAAAGAAAGTCCTCCCCCGATGAGGGTCCTCAACCAAAGAGGAAGACTATGAAGACTAGGCTACCGTCTCGGCCAGCCAAGCCTCTTAGACAGCAACAGAAACTGCAATTGCCATTGCCCCCAGTGCCCCAGATCGTGGCACAAACCCCGACCACCTTTCAGTGGGTACCCCAGGCCATGTCAACACAGTCCACGGCATTCACCCCAGGGTTCAAAGGGCAGTCTACTTCCTTTCGAGCAAAGCCTAGAGGAGCAGCCAGAGGCTCGTCTAGACGCCCCTCAAGGGGAAGGGGATTCAGGGGTGGTTGTGGTCAGGAAGGCAAGACCTCAGGACGGCAGTCCATGTGAGGTGATACGGTAGGAGGGAGACTTCTGAAATTTCGGGATCGGTGGACCTTCGATCCCTGGGCCCACAGCCTACTCAAGAATGGACTGGGCGGGAGCTGGTACAGCACTCCACCCCCGTGCCTTCGCTTTTTCCAACACTCCACCCCCGTTATGGAGGAGTACGTTCAAGAACTGTTGGAGAAAAAAAGTGACCCGAAGGGTGAAGCCCATCAATTTCTAAGGGAGGCTGTTTTGTGTTCCCAAGAAAGACTCGGAAAAGCTCAGAGTCATTCTGGACTTGTCGCCACTCAACAAGTTCATAGTGAATTGCAAATTCAAAATGCTAACACTGCAACACATAAGGACCTTACTGCCCAAGAGGGCATATTCCGTCTCTATAGACTTATCAGGCGCCTATTGGCACATTCCAATTAGCCATCGACTCTCCCCCTACCTAGGGTTCAGGCTACAACGAAGACTATACGCCTTCGGAGCCATGCCATTCGGGCTAAACATAGCCCCAAGGATTTTTACGAAGCTTGCGAGCGTAGCTCTCAAACAATTACGCCTAAAGGGAATTCAGGTAGTAGCCTACCTGGACGACTGGTTGGTGTGGGCAGCATCCGAGACAGAATGCTTGCAAGCTTCCAGTCAAGTGATCCAGTTCCTAGAGTACCTAGGCTTCAAGATCAAAAGAAAAAGTCTCGACTTTCTCCATCTCAAAAGTTCCAGTGGCTGGGAATCCACTGGGACCTTTTGTCACACCGTTTCTCCACCCAGGAGAAGAAAAGGAAAGATATAGCGGGTTCTGTCAAGAGACTTCAAGATTCCGAAAGGATATCAAGACACGAGCAGGAGAGAGTACTGCGCTCTCTCCAGTTTGCTTCGGTGACAGACCCAGTGCTAAGAGCACAGCTAAAGGATGCAATCGGAGTTTGGAGAAGTTATGCATCAAACGCGTGAAGAGATCTGAGAAGACCAGCCGCTTCGGCTAAGTACTCTTCTCAGGCCTTGGTCTCAAGCCAGACATCTAAAGAAGTCGGTTCTTCTTCAGCCACCTCCCCCGTCGGTTACGATTCACTCAGACGCCTCGAAGGAGGGATGGGGAGGTCACTCTCATTGGAAAAAAGTCCAGGGGACTTGGTCCAGGCTATTCAAGACCTTTCACATAAAACTTTCTAGAATCTAGTGCAGTGCTCCTTACCTTAAAGAAAGTCTCCCCGCGTCAATCGATCCACATAAGGTGGTGATAGACAGCGAGGTAATTGTGAGATACTTGAATCGACAAGGATCGAGGTCACCACCTCTCAACCAGGTGATGTTGGCCGTCACCCGATTGGCGGGAAATAAGAAGTGGTACCTGTCGGCAGTTCACCTTCAAGGAGTACGCAATGTGACAGCGGACGCTCTATCCAGGTTCACACCGATAGAGTCTGAATGGTCCTTAGACGCAGGATCATTCTCCTTCATTCTGAATCAGTCCCAAAACTGCAGATAGACCTCTTTGCGACGAAAGACAACAAGAAGTTGCCCCTGTACGTGCCCCGTACGAGGACCCCTTAGAGGAAGCAGTGGACGCGATGTCCCTCGACTGGAACAGATGGTCCAAGATTTATCTGTTCCCTCCTCACAACCTCCTGTTGAGGGTCCTCAACAAACTGAGATCCTTCAAAGGGTAGCGGCAATAGTGGCCCACAAGTGGCCGAACAGCGTGTGTTTCCTCCTGGCATTGGAACTGTAGCTGAAGTTTGTACCACTGCCAGATCCAGTTCTGACTCAGCGAGTCCAGAAGTCAACTGTCTGCGCTTCATTACAGAAAACCCGGACCCTGCAGCTCTTGATTTTCTCTCCCTAGCGGTGAGAAAGCGTTTCGGATTTCGAAAGCCAGCATAAACTTCCTTGAGGAATATAAGTGCAAATCTACTAGAAGGCAATATGAGTCATCTTGGAGAAAATGGGTGGCCTTTTGTCAAGGCGAAGAATCCGCAGGAGATCTTGACAGACTTCTGCTTATCTTTCTTCTCCACCTCCATGGTCAAGGGTTGGCAGCGAACACGATTTCAGTGTGTAAGTCTGCTTTGACAAGACCCATTCTATATGCCTTCCAGGTCGACCTAGGTAACGAGATCTTTAATAAAGTCCCGAAAGCCTGTGCTAGGCTCAGACCTTCAGCACCTCCAAAGCCCATTTCATGGTCTTTAGACAAGTTCTTCATTTCGCTTCTCTGTTGAGCAATGAAGAGTGTGCGTTAAAGGATTTGACACAAAAAGTTATTTTCCTATTTTGCACTCGCGTCCGGGGCCAGGGTTAGTGAGATTGTAGCCCTCTCGAGAGAGGCAGGTCGTGTTCAATTCCTGGATCGGGGAGAACTGAACCTGTTTCCGGATCCTACGTTTCACGCCAAGAATGAGTTACCCACCAACAGGTGGGGTCCCTGGAGAATCTGCCCTCTGAAAAAAGATGCATCTCTATGTCCAGTAGAATGCCTAAAGGTCTATATTCATAGAACTTCAGACTTCAAGGGTGGTCAACTATTCAGGGGAGAAACATCAGGCTCAAATTTATCTCTGAATCAACTCAGAGCGAAAATCACATCTTTTATTCGCAGAGCGGATCCTGACAATACACCCGCAGGTCACGATCCGAGGAAAGTTGTCTCATTCTTAAATTTCTTTAATTGTATGGATTTTGAACATCTCCGTTCATACACTGGCTGGAAGTCTTCCAGAGTGTTCTTTCGCCACTATGCGAAGCAAGTAGAGGAACTAAAAGAGATCTGTGGTAGCAGTGGGTCGCGGTGTTAACCCTACTGTTTAACTCTGCGAGGAACAGTGGTCTTAATTGGGACGATTAATTCCAGGGTGAGTGTGTAGTTACATACTGTACTACAAACTAAGTGAGGGCACTGTGTTGCCCATCCAGACTGTTCCTTTTCCGAAGGTGAACCTAGCATAAGTGCAGACATGTGTGTCGAGCGTTTCTAACGCTAATGTCATTGATTTGTAATACAGGCTTTTGTGACTTTGATACCTCGGTATCTTAGAAGTGGCATCTAATGTTTTTTCTTTTAGACAAACAAGCTCTGTTTATTATCATACTTATGCTTAAAGTTTTGGGTTATCCTCTTCTTATGTATATATATATATATATATATATATATAATTGTGGTTAACCTGTCTATTTATTGCCTGTCAATAATCTGGTTCTTGAGAACCTTGCGTCTCCTTCACCTGTGTCAATTTATTGGTATAATTAAGCATTCATTCTATGTACCTTATCTGGGATAATTCTAATAGAATTGTTCCTTTATGCAAGCTATGTTGCATTGTTTTTCCTCCTATGCGGATATAAAACCTTTGTCCAATGCAAGTATTGTGCGGAGAACTGGTCGATATTTCATATTGACGCAGTGGTTCTTTACAAACTATGCTTTACTTAATATAGGGCGAGACCACTATATTAGCTTGCCTGGTATTCATACATAGATATATGTACTCTTCGAGACTTTTCCAGAGTCTAGTAGGACTCTTCCCTGTAGGGGGCAGGAAGCTCTAACATAGTTTATAGTTAGTTGAAAAGATGTATAACGTAACATCTTAGGTCTCTAGGTCTAGTCGACCGGGAAAAAATTACCTCCGGGGAATACGGCACGTTCTGAGAATCCACAGATACAGTAATGCTCTGGTACACTTCCATCAGGACGACATGGCTTGAGCCCAAAAAACGGATTTTGAGCGAAGCGAAAAATCTATTTTTGGGTGAGATGGCCATGTCGTCCTGATGGACCCGTCCTTGCCTTTCTAAGAAAGGGCTGTAGGACCCCTCCCTACATACAGTATCTGTAGCACCTCGTGTAAGCTACAAGGAATACAGATGGCGCCAGGATTGGCGCCAGGCACGCATACGAATCGGGGGATAGGGAAGCCTTGGGAGCGGCTCCTCTTTTTCTTTCCCGAATTCGTATCTCGCCAATCACCTCCTACGAGACGAAATCTCTGTCCAGGATGTAGATTGCCATGTGACGTGTCTAGAATACGTCCTCTGATATGTCGCGATATCCCTTTCACGAGGGATACTTGCTCCAGGAGTTAGAATTCTGGTACCTTAAGGTAAATTCTCTGGGAATATCGCCGTAGTTGTAATATACCCTAGGAAGCTACCCTATAGGAACTTCCATCAGGACGACATGGCCATCTCACCCAAAAATAGATTTTTCGCTTCGCTCAAAATCCGTTATATATATATATATATATATATATATATATATATATATATATATATATATATATATATATATATATATATATATATATATATATATATATATATATATATATATATATATATTCATAAAACAGACTGGGAAACATGACGCCCAGATGCAAAAAAAAAAAAACACATGGAAATGAGAATATGGAATTAAGTCCCGAATAGTTTCTTGGTACTTCGTTAGAGGACTGATTCAATGAACTAGGTTTCTTTACATTTTATAAGCAGAATATACGTACAGACATACATTTAGACACTTTTAAAATAATGACGCTCCCATACCAGCTACTTGCGTTTTTATCAATATTTTCTTATGCTGAGATCAATCATATCTGTTTTACATACATATATATATATATATATATATATATATATATATATATATATATATATATATATATATATATATATATGTATATATATATATATATATATATATATATATATATATATATATATATATATATATATATATATATATATATATATATACATATATATATATATATATATATATATATATATATATATATATATATATATATATATATATATATATATATATATATATATATATATATATATATATAGATATGTATGTATATATGCATATATATATATATATATATATATATATATATATATATATATATATATATATATATATATATATATATATATATATATATATATATATATATATATATATATATATATATATATATATATATATATATATATATATATATATATATATATATATATATATATATCATATTATATATATACATATATATATATAAATATATATATATATATATATATATATATATATATATATATATATATATATATATATATATATATATATATATATATATATATATATATATATATATATTTATATATATCTATATATATAAATATATATATAAATATATAAATATATATATATATATATATATATATATATATATATATATATATATATATATATATATATAAATACATATATATATATATATATATATATATATATATATATATATATATATATATATATATATATATGTATATATATATTTCCACATAATATTTGTTTTCATAAAATATGTGTAATTTTGATTTAATTTTCAGGATACAAAAACATAAATAACAAACTCAATTTTGTCCATTCCGTGAAGTTTAGCTCTTTATTCATTTTCAGAGAAGCAACTGTTTATCAGACACTCATGTTCTCGAGATGAATGAAGTTAAAGCTTACGAGACTGCCATATTTAACAATCAAACAATAAATTTATTTAGATACCTGTTTGATGAAATAATTGAATAGGCACCCATTTAAATTAGCAGCATAAATGATGATTAATGAATTTTTAATCTTATTATTATAGTCCAGTAATAGATATTTGTTAATGATAATTATTCGTTTTAACGACCATTTTTTTTATATATATATTTAGGTGGTAGGCCTTATAAGGGATAAATATAAAATAACACAAAGAAAAGGTTAACCTTTAATCATTTCCGTTTATATATCTTTGCTGAACTGTTTGAACTTCAATGTAAAAAGTATGAGTACAAGATACACTACTTGGTTCTATGACGACACCTCAGAAGTTACTATTCTTTTTATCATAGTTTAATATAATAAATTTAAGAAAATAATATCTGGAGCATATATACTTTTAAAAGTTCATTAGCATCCAGTTTCCAGATGAAATCCTAAGCTGCTATAATAGTAGATCACAATCAAGAAGACCTTACCAAAATATGCATGTAACTGATATATTAAATGGTTGCGGGAATCAAGAGACTAATTATTAATTGAATGGTTTTGTTAATGAAAAGTGAAATTATTGACGAATTCGATTAAAATAAATCCTATTACATGGTCAAGCTAAAAAATCGGCGATTTTCATTATTCGACGAATAATGGGACTTGGGAAATGTTTTGGTCATTATTAGGAAATTCCTAACATTAACAGATTTACTGTCCTCTTCATTTGATCAAAATACAGTAAACGCGCACACAGTCACTCAGCTTATAAAGTAAATCATATTAATAAACCGTGAAGCAGACGAAGTTTCTAAACTAATTAGAAACTCTCGAAGTCAATATCTCTGAAAAAAAAAAATACCCGTATCTTAGTGTTTTATTGAATATTTAGCTCTGACACACATCATATGTTTAATGTAAGGGATTTTTAAACCATAATACTTACTCAGATGAGACTTTAAAGTGCAGTTTTAATCCAAATGTCTTTATTAGGATTTAAAACTTATATGAATGCTTTCTTGTGCAACCTTACCATGTATCTTACATTCTTATTTGAAATTAGTTTTCTTTTAACAATATATAATCAACATCCATCCACCATGACTGTTGCTGCTGTTTTTCTTATTCAACTTACACTTGTCTATCAATTACATGTATCAAATTAGATCTTTCAACTTATATACGCGTATGGTATCATATCTTAAAAAATATACAGCTTTTCTATATTTTCTTTTTCTTTTGGCTAGATATTTTGTTTACTGGGTACCAGTCCTTTAGTGGTTAGTCTCATATTTGTTCATACATAGCTTTTTTTATCATGTTTTGACCGCGTGTGATTTAATTACCATTCAAAATCATCCTTTTCTCTTTTCAAAGTTGTTGTCTTTTTGTCACATATCTAACTTTTTTCACTCTTTCCTCTAACTCGTGGCTGCTATAATAAGAGCATATTTATAATATAGTTTCTAATTAATTTTTCCTGTTTACTCGATTGAATGTCAAATAGATTAATCTATTGTAGATATGCGTACTACCATCACTACTGTACGTTTTCGGTTTTTTTTTCATCTTCTTTTTCTTTAAAACTATTAAAACCTATTAAAAACTACGTAGGTAGTAGGCTGGCCAGGGCACCAGCCACCCGTTGAGATACTACCGCTAGAGATTTATGGGGTCCTTTGACTGACTAGACAGTACTACGTGGAATCCTTTTCTCTGGTTGCGGTTCTTTCACTTTTCCTACACATACACCGAATAGTCTGGCCAATTCTTTAAAGATTCTCTTCTGTTTTCATACACCTGACAACACTGAGATTACCAAGGGGTTAATTACTTCGCTGTAATTGCTCAGTAGCTACTTTTCTCTTGGTAAGGGTAGAAGAGACTCTTTAGCTATGGTAAGCACCTCCTCCAGGAGAATGACACTCCAAAATCAAACCACTGTTCTCTAGTCTTGGTTAGTGCATAGCCTCTGTACCATGATCTTCCACTGCCTTGGGGCACACTATTCTATCTAATTTCTCCTCCCCCTGTTTTGTTAAAGTATTTATAATATGTATGGGAATTATTTATCTTATTGTTGTCCTTAAAGTATTTAATTTTTCTTTGTTTCCTTTCCTCACTGGGCTATTTTCCCTGTTTGGGCCCCTGGGGTTGTTGCATTCTGCTTTTACAACTAGGGTTGTAGCTTAGCAATTAATAATAATAATAATAATAATAATAATAATAATAATAATAATAATAATAATAATAATAACGTTACTAGGTCATATTTGGATAGGTATTTTCTGTTAATTCCCAACAAAAGAAATATTGATCAATTTGCGTCTTCAATATTATTGTACAAAAATATTACTAAATCTTATTGAGAAATATGTTTTTTTCCTACTCTAAAATGTATACCTTATAGTTATACACATTTGCTTTATTTTCATCACCTTATCATATATCATATATTATATAATTACATAAGCAAATTACATCGTATAAAAATTCATCAACTATTTTGATTGTTTTTGCATAACCGATATTTATCCAAATCATACAGCTTATTTTTGTTTTCCCTACGAAGAATATCAAACTTACACTTTTACACCCCAAGTAGTCTAGCTAATCCTCAGACGGCTTCATTGCATATGCAGATTGAAGGGAATAATTGGGTCACAAGAGACGAAAGCGGGCAATTATGGAAAAAAAAAGCATTCCTGAGGTACGGATATTATTTCTTCGAGATATTTTATTCCTTGTATACGTAATTATTATTATTATTATTACTATCCAAGCTACAACCCTAATTGGAAAAGCAAGATGCTATAAGCCCAGGGGCTCCAATAGGGAAAAATAGCCCAGTGAGGAAAGGAAATAAGGAAATAAATAACTGAAGAGAACAAATTAACAATAAATCATTCTAAAAAAGTAATGTCAAAAGAAATATATCATATATAAACTATTAACAACGTCAACAACAAAAATGTCATATATAAACTATAAAAAGACTCATGTCCGTCTGGTCAACAAAAAAGCATTTGCTCCAACTTTGAACTTTTGAAGTTCTACTGATTC
>NC_090736.1:112122179-112124679 GCF_036898095.1 Palaemon carinicauda
TGGGAACCCCTTCTTCTGTATAAAAATCCGACGAGGCATCAACAAAGACATGGAGCTAGGGGGAGAGTGACTGCTCCCCTCACTCTAGTTTTGGGGTGTCTGAATGTGCGTGGATGTAGTACGATAGAGAGTAAAAGATGTGAGTTTGGAAGTATGTTTAGAAGTAGAAGGAGGGATGTATTGGCCTTGTGTGAGAGAAAGATGAAAGGAAAGGGTGAAGTGATGTTTGGTGAAATGTGTGGTAGAGTGTCTGGGATTGGAAAGGGAAGAGCGAGAGAGGGTGTGGCTTTATTGCTGAGTGAATGGATGACAGGTAAAGTAGTGGAATGGAAGGAGATATCATCTAGGGTAATGTGGGTAAGGGTTAGGTTGGGTAGGGAATGTTGGGCGTTTGTCAGTGCGTATGGGCCAGGTAGTGAGAAAAGTGAAGAAGAGCGGAATGAGTTCTGGAATGAATTAACTAGGTGTGTAGAAGGAATGGGTAGAAGGAATTATGTAGTCATCATGGGTGACTTAAATGCTAGAGTGGGGGTAGAGAGGTAGAAGGTGTCATTGGGAAATATGGCGTAACAGGTGAAAATGAGAGTGGTGAGAGACTGGTAGATATGTGTGTTGAACAAGAGATGGTAATAAGTGCTAGCTTTTTTAAAAAGAAAGATAAAAATAAGTATACATGGGTAAGAGTGGCAAATGGAAGAGTAGTAGAAAGGGCATTAATTGATTATGTGTTGATAACTAAAAGAATGTTTGGAAGATTGAAAGACGTGCACGTGTTTAGGGGTATGGCTAACGGTATGTCTGATCATTTTTCGGTGGAAGGAAAATTAGTTGTAGCAAAAGAGTGGGGGAATAGAGTAGGTGGATGTAAAAGGGAGCTAGTGAGGGTTGAAGAGCGAATAAAACCGGGGGTAAAAAGTAAATATCAGGAAAGGTTTAAAATGGCATATAACGAGGTGAGAGTAAGAGAAACTGGTAATTAAGAGGAGGAGTGGAAGTTAGTAAAATAAAATTTTGTTGGGATTGCAAGTGATGTATGTGGCATGAAGGTTATTGGAGGCAGCATGAGGAAGGGCAGTGAATGGTGGAATGAAGGAGTGAAGGTAAAAATGGAAGAGAGAAAAAGGGCTTTTGAAGAATGGCTACAGTGATACTATAGAGAATTATGAAAAATATAGAGGGAAAAATGTGGAAGTAAAGCACGAGGTACGTGAGGCAAAGAGGGCAGCTGACCTGAGGTGGGGTCAGGGATTGGGTCAGTCATATGAAGAGAATAAGAAGTTTTGAGAAGAAATGAAGAGAGTAAGGAAGGCTGGCGCAAGAATTGAAGAGACAGTGAAAGATGGAAATGGAAGGTTGTTAAAAGGAGAGGAGGCAAGGAAAAGGTAGGCAGAATATTTTGAAAGTTTGCTGAATGTTGAGGATAATAGGGAGGCAGATATATTTACTGTTCCAGGTGTTGAGGTGCCAGTGATGGGAGATGAAAATGAGAGAGAGATTACAATAGAGGAAGTGTGGAGAGCACTGGATTAAACGAGAGTTGGAAAAGCATCTGGTATGGATGGTGTGAAAGCTGAGGTGTTGAAGGAAGGGGGTGTGACTGTACTTGAAGGGTTTGTGAGATTGTTTAATATGTGTTTTGTGTTGTCAATGGTACCAGTAGATTAGGTTAGTGCATGTATTGTATCACTATATAAGGGTAAGGGAGATGTGCATGAGTTTTGTAATTCAAGAGGAATTAGTTTGTTGAGTGTAGTTGGGAAAGTGTATGGTAGAGTAATGATTAATAGGATTAAGGATAAAACAGAGAATGCAATCTTGGAAATACATGTTGGTTTTAGAAGAGGTAGGGGTTGTATGAATCAGATTTTTACAGTTAGGCAGATATGTGAGAAATATTTAGCAAAAGGTAAGGAGGTGTATGTTGCGTTTATGGATCTTGAGAAAGCATATGATAGAGTTGATAGGGAAGCAATGTGGAATATGATGAGGTTATATGGAGTTGGTGGAAGGTTGTTGCATGCAGTAAAAAGTTTCTACAAAGGTAGTATAGCATATGTTACAATAGGAAATGAAGTGAATGATTGGTTTCCGGTGAGGGTGGGGTGAGACAGGGATGTGTGATGTCGCCGTGGTTGTTTAACTTGTATATTGATGGAGTGGTGAGAGAGGTGAATGCTCTAGTGCTTGGACGAGGATTAAAACTGGTAGGCGAGAATGACCATGAATGGGAGGTAAATCAGTTGTTGTTTGCAGATGATACTGTACTGGTAGCAGACACAAAAGAGAAGCTTGACCGACTAGTGACAGAATTGGGAAGGGTGTGTGAGAGAAGGAAGGTGAGAGTTAATGTGGGTAGGAATAAGGTTATGAGATGTACGAGAGGGGAAGATGGTGCAAGGTTGAATGTCATGTTGAATGGAGAGTTACTTGAGGAGGTGGATCAGTTTAAGTACTTGGGGACTGTTGTTGCAGCAAATGGTGGAGTGGAAGCAGATGTACG